>NC_026655.2:19926742-20236225 GCF_000004075.3 Cucumis sativus | reverse complement strand
AGTAATATTTAAAAATATATATCTTACTCCTTCAAAAATGTTGGTAGAGCTACCTTGATTCCTGAAGTCTACAATTAATTTGGTGTGTTAGAAATTCTATGTTTGAAATACTAAATTATAAAAATAGAAGTCTTTCTCAATAAATTGGAAAACTTTAATCGTGAATATTACTAAAATGATTGGAATTGAGTTATTTAATTAACGTCGAATAATGAAGCTAGCGAGTCACACACTCTCTTCACCAAACTCTTGAGAATGTATAGATGAAACGTCTCTAAATTAGAAACCCTTTTGGGATGAGAACCCCTACATCTCAATCAATATGATTTCAACCCTAAGGATTGAGTTAGATACGAATTGTCTTAAGATCAAATATATTAGAGAAGAACAAATTTCTTACCCAAGATTTACACACCAATAAGATAGGATAATCAATCCGACTTGAATGTTCTTGGCATGGAGTTCAATACATGGATGGCAAAACTCAAGAAGCTCTCTTGGCTAAACTTGAAGAAGCGTAAATGCTACATTTGATTCATAATGATCTAATTAAAACAATAATGGGGTAATTTTTAAAAAATGGGAAATGGGGTGAGTTTTAAAATATTTAGGTAAATGAGATTTTTTTTTTTTGTCATATTTTAACTCACCCCATTCTCCCAATTCTTTTTTAAACTTATCCCATTATTCAAAACACCCTAATAACAAGACTTAAATAATCTCCCAAACAAACTTTAATGCATCATAAAAAGACTAAATTAACTCTACTTATGTTATAATTAAAAATGATAAAATTGAAAGATCTTGTAATTACATCAAAATTATTAAACAAAATCTAACTAATATTTTGATGTTTGGTTGGTTTATATATCATCCTCTCCTTTTTGAAGGATTCGTCATCAAATTCAAATCATAGCCTTGCAAAGCACTCTTCTCTTGAAGTCATGGAAAGAAAATTGTGTCAATTTCTTAACTCATATTGGATGGTCTCCATTGTAAAGCAACTTTATAGTTGTAACGCCTTGAGTTTAAGAGGGATATTAATGAATCGATATCATATCTGAATAAGAATGACTTGAAAGCAAAGTTAAAAAAGATTTGAAAAGAATTTAAAATTAATACATATACCAATAAGGTGCACCTTTCTTTTCGGTAGCTCAATCATAGTAACTTCAAAATTAAGCTTGCTTAGCTCGGAATAATTCTATGTCTTTTAGGAATGAGGACAAGACATGTTGAAAAGACTCGTATTGATTTGTAGGGACAACTTCCACTTTAATAAGCTTTTAAAAAAAGTAAGAATAATGTTGCTAGATCGTAGAGAGAATGTCGGAAATCCAAATTTCAAATTTTGGTTGGTCCGTGATGTTACAGTAGTCATGAGATCTCAAAGCTAGCTTCACAATTCCTTGAATTTCTTTGGAAAAAATAGTAACTCGTCCAACTCTCATTCCAATTGTGACCATAAAAGAAGTAGACGCAATCATTGAGCTTCACTTAATAATTAAAGTTTTAACGTCCTTTAAAATCTTAAAAAAAAAAACTAGGCAAACTTGGTGGAAGTTCACCTGTATGAAAACAAACTCCTTTGTCATTCTCACGAATCTACCAACTCACATTTTTTTCTCTCATCAATGTCTGCACACTTTTCTTTCTTCTTCGTTTATTTCTATTGCTTTCATCTCAGTCTCATGCCTTTTGTACTCTTCCAACTAGCACACAACAAGTTTTTCTTCTCTTTAAAGTAATGATACAAATGTAAAATCAAATCAAATGTTACTTTGAACTCTAATGAACTAGAAATGTCAATACAAAGTATGTCAGTTTCAAGTCACTACCATCTACTTTCTCTACTCCACTACCATTACCACATGCTTCTCTAGTAATAAGTGGTTCAAGTATAGTGTCAAAATTACAGACATAAGAGTCCTTTCAATCTAATGATTTACTAAATAAAACATTATAATCATGCATTGACACAACATTATTATGTTTCTCCTTACTAGTGGTGGCATTAAAATTGAGCTTAGATTTAGTGTACCATGAAAATTTCCATTAGAGTAGCCTCTCTACATTGATGGTAACGTGCACCATTTTTTCCAAGACCTCACAAGGTCAAATTTCTTCTTAGTCAGGAAGCATATCAACAATTTGCTCATTAAGTCCATTGTAGAATCTGTTAATGGTAGCTTCCTCTCCCTCACATATGCTAACCTCCCCAAGTAGTAACAACACCTAGTCAGTTTCTACACTTTTGCTCCCTTCCCTTGAAGCTTGAAATTTGTGAAAACACTTGCGAACAAAACATCTTCTCACTAGCACCTTTATTTCATTCCATGAGTGCTGCAAGATTTTCACTTCTCCATTTCGACAATAAATGTCTCAACCATGTGCTAATGCAGATTTTTCAAATGTAGAACCAACAAGTTTTACCTTTTCCTTTTTACTATAATGAAGAGATTTTCAAATATGATATCAATTTTTCCTCCCAGAAAACATACGCTTGAAATACTTCTAAAGAAAATTGGAAGTTGTGATTTGATCAACATAGTAAATATTTCTCAAACTTCATCACCTACAAAAAATAAATTTCAATGACAACCACCTCTAAGAATTAATACCAACGACATCCACCTTAGACAATCAAGAAAAACAAAGACCACCTCCAACGATCAACTGCAACAATAGTCACATCTGGCGGCCAATCAGTAAAAATGAAGATACGCTTTCTTCCCCAATCCTCCAAATTTCAAAAAATTGAATGCAAGCAAAAACAAAAGATGGAGTTCCTTAAGAAAAATAAGGATTTAAAAGTTTTTGTCTGTTTTTTTACATTTTATTTGAGTTCTTGCAAAAATAGTGTTCATCTTTAATTCAAATAAAAATCGGTAGAATTATTGAATAATCTTTTTTTAAAACAAAACAATGGTAAAAGAAAATAGATTATTTAGAATTCAAAAAGTTGCACCAAATACTCCTGACATATGAACTCCACAAACATATAAACTTCAAACATTTATCTCAACTTAGCATCCCAAATAGCTCCTTAAACTTTCAAAACAAAGTGCGTTGGCCATATATCATTGAAGTCTTTTCTTTTTAGTTATTCTTCATAGCTCTCCTTATCAAAACTACATAAATAATCTTCTTATTAAAACTCCCTATGATTTGACAAAACCCTTGTAAACATTTCAAGAATTTTATCCTAATTGTTTGGTAAAACATCATTTGTCCTTAAAATTTATTACAACTCATAAATACGGTGCTTTTTATCAAACCTTTACGTCGTGTGCTAACTTTTAAATCATAATAACTGAATTCTAACTTTCTTCGAACCATAAGAACCAAATTTGTATCCCAACCATTTTTAAATCATAGTAAATAAATTTTAACTTCCTTCAAACCACGTGAACCAAAATTTGTATCCCAACCAAAATGTTACACCTCTTGAGCAGGCTCAAGACTAAACGTACTCTTGAAAAGAAGAAGAATTGTTGAATCAGTTAACATTGCTTCAAAACTTTGGGTTGTCTAACTTGTGTAGAAAATACAATGCATAGTACTGATAACAAAGCAGAAACAAAAGTAATAGCGCTAACAACTCCAGCATCAGATCGTTTACCTGCTGGTATCGACCATGTAAGATCTGCCTCTTCATCATCAGTTTCCAACCTAAAAAAACAGGTCCTATTGTGTGGTTTTTCCTGTATACTACACTGCAAAAACAAGTCTGGAGCCTTCAGTCTAACTTCCACGTAACCACTTTCATCCAATCGCTGCAAAACAGCAGGAAAATTTAATTACTAACCAATTTTAAGTGAATAAAATGAACGGTTTGTGGTGAAACAATCTTAAAACATCAACACATTATGAAAAAAAAATTCAACGTCAATAACCGCTATGCATTATGTCTTTGCACTCCAAACATTTGCTCAGAAAATATTCAAAGCGTTGACATCTGTTTATTGTACTTGTCAAGAATTTGATATGAATTCAAAGAATGCGCACTCAATCCTGGAAAAATCTAACGCGCTTCATGAGTGTTGGAGCATGAGACATGAATACTTTATCCAATGTTAATATAAGCTAAGTTTACAGTAAGAAGTTTTCAAATTCCATTACATCCATGATCCCAGATTATTCATAATAAACTTGATAAAAACCAAAATCACCTAGGTCAGTATTCTAAAAGATATTTCAGGCTTACTGGATATCGTGAATGTAAAGGCAGATCAACGGTGAAATCAATCAGATTCTTGTTGTGTGACAAGATATTGAGACCAATGTCCTTGTGAACCTCGACAACAGAAATGTTGGAGAGGACTGAAGGCAATTCCAAATTTGTATCTCCAAAAACAGCTACATCACTAAATACTGACAAAAGAAGAAAACAGTACAAGAAAAGGGTTGAACTTATCATAAAGACAATGCCATTTGCTTAGGCTAGAAAACGGAAAAAAATCATGGAAAGAAACAAGAGAAATTTAAATCTGATTTACCAGCTCGATGAAGAAGATGTTCCAATTCAAATGGGTCAACAAAAACTCCCGATGGTAGTCGTTCAATGATTATAAACTTACAGTGGTGTGTGGGAACATGAAACAGGGATTTTTCAATTTTGAACTTGATGGTCGATGAAAGTTGACGGTGAGAACCGTCACCCTTGATTCTTGACCAAATTGAGAGACTTAGCAATGTATTTAGATCGCTTGGTAAAACTTCGCATATGTTGACGGGAAGATCTCGTGTCAGGAAATCATCAAAAAGTGAATCAATAAAACTTTCGTGTTTTTCATAATAGGATTCCATAATATGTCTTCCAACCTGAAAATTAAGTACAAGAGTAAGAATAGAAGAAAGAAGATAAGCTTGACAAGATGAACAATCTTTAAAACAGTTATAGTGCCTTTTGCACCAACAAAGACACATCAGATAATAGTAAACACGATGAATTATTAAAGAGGATAAAAGGCAAATCAGTCTTTTTTTCCTTTTTTTCCTTTTACAAGAGACAACAAAATTATTTTGCTTGGTTATCGTGGGTTTCCTTATAGTTGAGCTGTGGATTTCTTATAGTTGAACTCTTACTGTATGTAGGGTATATATGTGTATGTACGATATATATGTGTATGTATGTGTCAGGGTTCTAACCAACAATATCAAATAAAACACCTAACAATGGCTAAACAAAGACAGTACTTTGTGATTCTTTATTTATATATAAGCCAAAAGGTTACAGCCACAATATGAAATATAAGAGAGAAAAGAAATAACAAAGGAAACATACCAGCACCCTTTACAAGAAGGATACCCTCTCTACGGCTACAGCCACCCTCTTTAACATAAAGATGACAAAAAAATACCTACCTCCCTATTTCCCATCAATCACTATTTATAGCCTTCCTCAATTTCCTCCCCAGTGGCATTTGTGAGTCCAAAAGGCATGACAAGGAATTCATAGTGGCCCGCGTGTGTTCTGAACACAATCTTTTCGATGTCTTCCTCCCTCATCCTAATTTGGTGGTAACTTGATTTCAAATCCAATTTCGTGAAAATCGTGGCTCCATGTAATTCATCCAGCAATTCTTCTATCACACGGATAGGAAATTTATCAGATATGGTGACTTGATTGAGCTTCCGGTAGTCCACACAAAAGCACCACCCTCCATCTTTCTTTTTAACCAATAAAACAGGGCTGGAGTAAGGACTGTGACTGGGTCTGATTACTCCTGCTTGTAGCATTTCCACAACCAACTTCTCAATTTCTTCCTTTTGTACATGGCCATATTGTAAGTTCTGATATTGATGGGTTTTTGATTTGGTAGAATCAAGATGCAGTGATCTATTTCTCTCTTAGGGGGCAACCTTTTAGAATCTTCAAAGATGTCTGCATATTGTTGCAACAAAAACTTGATCATTGGAACATCTTCTTCATCCCCTTTTATTTCCTACTGTACTCCATATTAGCTTCTACTTCATAATTCTGGAGTTCCAACAAAAAACCCTGGTCCTATTAAACCACCAATTCATCCAAAAGCTTAAGCTCGTGGTTGAAGGCGAATTTAATTATATATCACCAACACTCCTCCTCACTTGTGGGCTTGAAATATCTGAAAGGCCCAACAAGTGGAAATTGATTTTAACTGGGGAGGAAACGACAATGCAGGGGCTTGAACACAGGACCTCCCTGGACCACCTGCTCTGATACCATATTAAACCACCAATTCATCCAAAAGCTTAAGCTCGTGGTTGAAGGCGAATTTAATTATATATCACCAACATTCCTCTTCCCAAGTTTTCTCAATTGTTTTCAAGGAGCATTCTGCTTGGATGAGGGATGGGTCTCCTTTCAGGACAATCTTCTTCTTTACCGACAAAAAGGTCATGGTTAGGGACGGCCAATGTATTTTCATTGTGCCTGTTGTGTCCAGCCACTGCATCCCTAAGATTACATCAACATTTCCCAACTCAATTGCCAAAAAATCAACCACCATAGTAATTCCTTGTAGTTCCAATTTTACTCTCTTGCATATGCCCTTGCCCGTACATTAGGTGTCGTCTCCAATTAAAACCGCAAATGGAGTACCTTCTTCCAAGATTATATTCTTTTCCTCTACTGTCCTTTCATGTATGAAGTTGTGGGTGGCTCCACTATCAACCAATACCACAACTTCCTTGCCCCTTATAACTCCCTTCAGCTTCATGGTTCCCTTCAATGCCATACAATGGATGGTTTTCAATTCAATTTCCTCTCCTTCTGTAATATCTAGATGGTTTAATTCCACCACCTCTCCTGGTGTCTCTTATGTCTTACCTTCATCTTCTTTACTCTCTTCTTCATTCATGATGAATAATAACAATTCCCTTTTTTCCTTCACTCTACATCTATGCCCCGGTGTATATATCTCATTGCATTTGAAACATAGGCCCTTGTCCAGTCTGGACCTGAACTCTACGTCTGACAAGCGTCTGATAGGTGGTTCACTCTTTTGGTAATTACCCTTAATGGGTATAGTTACCTGTTTCATAGGAAAATCCGTCTTCCTCGCGAAACCTTTGTCTATTCCCTCTTGGAGCTTGCCCGCGTACTCTTCTCTTTTCTTTGGTTCCATCATCCTCCCATCGGCCTTAGTCAATCTCATTGCTAAAATACGATCATTGACTAGTTGAGCCTCTCTCATACAATCCTCCAACGTTTGGGGATATCGACTAATAACTTCTGCTTGAAGGTTGGGTTCTAGACCGGTTAGAAAAGTATCTCGTAACACACTCTCTGCCATGTGAGGTAGAGGAGCTGAATATATGAAAATTTTCTTCACATAATCACTGTAGGAGCCGTCTTGTTGAATTCTAATCAAACGTGCCACTAAACTCGTTTGTCATGAGTCCTTGAAAAAGTCAAACATCCTTCCTTTCAAGATTCTTTCCACAGACTTTTTCATCTCCAATAACATTTCCTTCATACTCAATATCTCCTTCTCAGTTCCTTCCACTCTTTCCTCCATCTGCCGTTGTGCCATGAGTCACGTAACAACCTCCAGTTTTCGGGCTCTGATACCAAATGTCAGGGTTCTAACCAACAATATCAAATAAAACACCTAACAATGGCTAGACAAAGACACTACTTTGTGATTCTTTATTTATATATAAGCCAAAAGGTTATAGCCACAGTATGAAATATAACAGAGAAAAGAAATAACAAAGGAAACATACCAGCATCCTTTACAAGGATACCCTCTCTACAGCTACAGTCGCCCTCTTTAACCTAAAGATGACAAAAAATACCTACCTCCCTATTTCCCATCAATCACTATTTATAGCCTTCCTCAATTTTCTCCCCAGCGGGGCCCACCTGCACGATCTCTTTCTCCCACTCATTCTCCCTCATTAATTGTTGGTGAACTCCCCTTTTTGCCCTTTCTAACATATGTGTGTATAATTGGGGGTCTCACAGTATGATATATATGTGTATATATATAGTTAGAAATAGTGAACTTGAGTCATGTTGAAAGCCCAAAGGTGGTGATTCATTGTTCTAATTTTTTATTCTTTTAATAAGGCTCGTGTTGCATATAAATATTTCCTCCCTTGCACCTTTATTATCATAAGAAAATAATAAGAAATATCGACATCGTGATTTTTTTTCCTGTACCATGTAAATCTGTGTTTGTTCTACATCTCTACTTTCAATATGATATCAGAGAAGGCAATCGAAGAAACCCTAGTCAATCAAAACTTGATGGAACCCAAGCAAAGGGGACAACCGTCGACATCAATGCCGCAGTTGATGCTAGGATCAGCGCCGCCTTGGATGAGCAGTTCCGATGTCTTCGGAACCCATTGGCCGCCTTCCTACCCAATTGCAATCTTTCGAAAACCAGAACCCTTGAGCCGCACAAATTCTGCACGCGCCGCCATCCCTTCTCCAGCCAAGCCCTCACGCGTTGTTGCTTGCAACTACACCTTCATTGTATGCTCCGTCTTTCGCTTTCACCCAATCGATTCATGCACTGCCACACTCGTGCCATCAAGACTTACCCAGCCACTGACTTTTGTTCAGTTTCTTGCTGCTGGTTTGGATGTGCCGCCTCCTGCTGAGTTAGCCACAAATCCTAGTGGCTGCTCCAAGGTTGGAAATCCCCAAGCCCACTTGACTTTATAGGTGAGTGAGTCCTCAGCATAGCCAAGAGCAAGGTTTGAATCCTGGTATCGCTCAACATCAGCTGGACATGATCCGACAGCAAATTGCAACGATTAAGGCAACGCTAGGGGCACCATCTAACACTCGTTTGACCTCACTGACGTATTATGAGATTCCAATAACCTCGCTCCCTACTTTGTCCTCTTCTTATGTGTCTAATCCAGTGGAACAATCTACAGGATATTTTCCAAGGGAGAAATTAAATGGTCAAAACTATTTTTTATAGTCCCAATCTATTAACATAATCCTTGAAGGGGGCCACAAGTTTGGTTTTTTGACAAGGGAGATATCTCATTCTACACCGGGAGACCCTCACGAACGATACTGGAACGGGGAGGATTCTCTTATCCAGTTCACATTGATCAATAGTATGAAAACACATATCGACAAGCCCTTACTGTATGCTGCAACTGTTAAGGATATTTGAGACACAACTCAGAATTATATTCCAAGCATCAAAATGCCTCTCGTTTATACACTCTGCAAAAACAAGTTCACAAATGCAATACTTTAGATTCCCCAAATCTTTAATTTCAAATTCATCACTCATCTTCTTCTTCAGTAGGATGATCTCAGCGATGTCATCCCTAGATAAAAAAAATATCAACATGGCGATCTTCATAGCCTTGGAGACTTTCATAAACAAAGTGTGATCAAAGTGCTCCTGACTATATATCCTTGAAACTTGACAAAGGTAGTAAAGCTATCAAACCATGCTTTTGGTGACTATTTTAGTCCATACAAGAATTTATGGAGTTTGCAAACCCGATTATTAAACAAGGCTTCAAACCATGGAGGGGGCTCATATAAACTTCCTCTTTCAAGTCTCCGTTCAAGAACGTGTTCTTAACATCTAGCTGGTATAAGGGCCAGTCTTTATTCACAGCAACAGATAACAGAACTCTAACAGTATTTAGTTTTGCAACAAGAGAAAATGTTTCAAAGTAATCAACACCATAGGTCTAAGTAAACCCTTTTGCAACTAACTTGGCCTTGTGCCTGTCAAGAGTTTCATTTGCCTTGTATTTAAGTATGAACACCCATTTACATCCCACAATTTTAGGTCTCTTAAGGAGAGTACAGATCTACCAAGTCTTTTTCTTTTCAAGAGCTCTCATCTCTTCCATAACTGCAGTTTTCCAGCCAGGACACTCTAAAACACTGTGGATATTTTTAGGTATCATATTAGAGTCTAGGTTGGCTGTGAAGGTTCCAAACTATGGAGATAAACTCTCATAGGAAACAAAGTTACAAATGGGGTGTTTCATGTAGGACCTAGTACCTTTCCTTAGCGCAGTAGGAATGTTAAGAGAAGGATCATACTCATCAAGATAACCCGAATGATCCTGTTCAGTCTCATTACCACTCGTTTCTGCTCTGACCTCAGTCTCCCCAATAGTGTCCTTTTCTCCTATATCTTCAGAAACAGAAATATTGAATATGCCATTCTTACTCATTTTACTGTCAACCTATGAGTCAATAGGATTAGCCATACCTTGATCTCGTGGAGGTTCAGAGTCATGGACTGGAGTCGGTTGATCAGCCTAATCCTTTCTGGATGAGGATCGAGGTCGGGTAAGGTAACAGAGGTAGGCCTAGTAAACTCTAAGGAACAGTTAGACTCTTCACTCACATTCTCCCCCTGAAGAAAGCTAACGGGAAAGAAAGGTCGATCCTCACGAAAGATGACATCCATAATGATAAAGTATTTACAGGAAAGAGGGAGGAAACATTTATAGCCCCGTTGATGAAGGGGATACCCAACACATGCCGGAGCTCGATGGGTGAATTTGATTTGCTTAGGGCCAAAGCTATGAACATAGGCAGTACACCCAAACACACTAAGTGGAACCTCATAAGTGAGGCAGGTAGCGGGATGCAACTCCTTGAGACAATCTAAGGGAGTTTGGAGATGCAGGGCACGAGAGGGCATCCTATTGATGAGATAAGCTGCAATAAGAACATCATCTCCCTACAGAGAAGAAGGAAGGGAACTAGACGAAACAGGTTACTTCCAAAAGGTGACAATTTTTCCACTCAGCAACACTATTTTGTTGAGGGGTGTAAGCACACAAGTTGAAGGCCCAGATCCAGAATGGAGTTCTGTTGAAGAAGAGCCTTGATGAATGGATTATTTTGGCTAAGTTCAATTTTGAGACATTTTGCGGAGAAGGTTGCGTTTCAAAGGAAGGCAAAATGGGAAGAAGTGTTTGCGTTTAAGAGTTGTTGCAATGAAGCAGACGTTTTGATTGAAGAAGTTAGGCATTCTGCATAGCAGCGAGGAATGAAGTCTGGCAAGAAGGAGTGAGCATTCACTGTCTATCACAAGGAGAAGACGAGTGAGAAAGAGTTGAGCATATCAAGAAGATAGGTTTAGCGTCTCAAGGGAGATATCTAATCCTGAGTTAAGCATTCCAAGAAGATAAGTTTAAAGTTCCAAAGGAAGTAATTAATCCTGATTCACAAATACAATCTGTAATCCAACAAATCTACATGCCCCCAAGGCTTTCTTTAGCAACACCTCATACATTAAATTCCAACAATTATATCATTCTATTCTAAATCTAATTAAAATATTTGGTTGATTTCGAATATAGCAAAATAAACCAAAATATAACAAAATTTCAAAATTTATGAATGATAAATTCTATCAATGTCTATAAATGGCATTGATAGACACTAATAGAAGTTTATCATTGTCTACTAGTATTATTACCATTTGAAATAATTTCTCAAAAATATTCATCCTTAGTTACATAATCTTCTACTACTCCCTTAGCAATAAACACCAGATGTCCAGGGTTTCCTTTCTTTATTAAAGCATTTTTTTATCAACAAAATGGTAAAAAGTTATACATACTCTAGCCTTTTTTCTTAAAATAAATTAGGGAGGAAGAAGACTTTAGTCTTTCAACTAGCACCATAGCAACATTCTTGTACAGATTTGTAACCAATCTAATTGATCTCAAATCTATGAATCTCTGATCAAAAGAAATTTCTTCCGTTTCTTAATCAAGCAAAAGGAGAATATATGTTATCTTTGTTTCTTATGAAAAAATAATAATAAAAATAATCATAAATCAAGCAAATGAAGTTCTTCTTTAGCTCGTATTCTAAGTTTATTTTCAAATTAAATGCTTTCAGAACATACAATTGAAAAGATAAGAAACGTGAAACATGAAACATGAAAAAACGGAAATGAGAAATAAATTATCAGGACTGACCTTACTAGAGTGTGAAATGCCATCAAGGAAAGAGCCAACTGCAGGGTAGAATATCAATGAAATTCCAAACAATAAACAAATACAAACAGAATTATGCAGCTCCACCTTCATCATAACTGAAAGAAAATAAGAATACAATGTTATGGTCTGAATGCTTATCTATAAGGCCATCTGTACCATTGTACTTGAAATTCTCAACACTAAGAGGTTCGTCGAGGAAATGAAAGTAGTAAATCCCAATCCAAAAACGAAGATAGAAAAACAAAAGAATCGCATCTATCAACTCAATAGATTTACAACAAAGCCTTTGATGTAATGATTCAATTTTGATATATAATCAACCCTATTTGTTTTTGTTCATTATTAAAATAAATCTGCAAGTTGAATTCTAAAAGATTGTAAACTTTCCATTTTCACATTTTCACATTAAGAGAATTTTGAGAAACCAACCAACAAAATCATTCGGACAGCATAAAACCATACATTTTATTGACGAGGATAATTCCAATTGTCTCTAACCAACTCGTAGCGGATGAACAAAAACAGGGGTCAAAATATTCCATATTTGTACAATTCATATAAGTCTCAAGATAAGTAGGCAGGTTAGGAATCTTCTCAAGTTGGGAAAAGACAAAAGGTAACTTTAACTTTTAAGAAACAACTTCGACCAAGCCACCATCCTACCATGAATGAATGTGGCCAATTTAGGGCACCAAGCACTATTATAGCACCATTCACACAACGGATATGGAACTAGCCATTTGAATCTAACCCATGCTTAGTTTGATTGACTTTCTGTCTTCTCAAAGAAACTTCCATAACCAATTTTACAGTAAGACTTCATTTATTTTCTAGTGTTATGGGTTAATCCTCTCTGCCCTAGAGTAATAAGGTTAATTTCCGCTAACCAAATGACTTCCCACATCCAATTCAGCTCCTCCCAAAAAGGATGGACTAGAAAAACAGCTTTTGTCAGGTCAATCTCTCACATGGAACTTTCTCACTACCTAAATCTGTAAGCGAAGGTATCAACACTTCTATGATTACTTCCTAATGGGAGAGAAATATTTGAGAGACCACTCACCCCATTTGAAATTGGACATTAAAACTTCAAGAATCTCACCGATCCGAGGAGGACAAAGCAACGAATGGTGGAAGGACAACGGATGCAAGCTGAGATTCAAGCATTAAAAGTACCTTTCAACACTTACCAACATTCAATTCTTATACGAAACTAAATGGTATGAATTTTCCTTATCAAAACAATTCAAGCATTAAAAGTACGAAGGCCATGAGTATAACTAAAAGAAGAATGGAACATGAGCTTACACCGGACGAGATGAGTTTCAACTAAAAACGGTTTGCCGACAAGATGTCGGAGCTGGGCGACTGGCCAAGGCGATGCAGCAAGGAAGACGGCGGAGACGGCAATCGGACGTGCGGTGGTGGCTGTTGTGCGGTTGATACAACAAGAATGACAGAGCTGAGTTTATTTTCCCCTTTTGCTTCCTCGTGCGTGTGACGGACGTTTAAAAGAGTGAAATTGTCTTAAATAACTTGTTATGAAATAAAAGCAAAGAAAGTATATGAGTAAAGGGTGTGAAAAACTAATAATAGAACTCTATTTCGGTGCTCTTACAAAATACATCGTAACTACACAAAATAAGATGGCTCAAATGGCTCAAACCAGCCTCACTCACCTCATTAGAAAAGTTTGTAAATTTAATGTTTTGAGCTCAGCGTTGATCTAAATCTTAAACTTAAACTTCTATCTATTCTTCATTAAGGTTGAGTTTTTGATAGTTATCGTAGATTTTGGAAGAGATTGTCCTTTTGATATAGTATTTAGGCAAAACATATATATGGAGAGAGACTGGTCTCACTCTTGGAAAAGCCTAAACATATGTATTGAAAGAATCTCATACAAAGGCTTGAATAAGTATTATTATGGAAATAATTAAATGGAGCTCAAACTTAGAGAGAGCCTAAATTAAAACTAAAGAGAAAGCTATACGTGAACCATTAAAATTTAGGATACTAAACAATTTATCAGATAAGTATCTTGATTGAAATTACTAAACTTCTTATTATAAACATAAATTTATCAGATAAATTTAAAATCATTCTCCCAAAATTTAAGTGTGTTCTATGTTAGGAGGTATTTTCAATGGTTACTAATGATTTAAAATTTAAGTTTCTTGTGCATATAGATTAAATTGGGCATAGTCAACATTACACACATTTTGGAACTTTTTGTTCATTAAATTATCAAAAGTTGGATGGTCAGTTCCAATCTGTACTATATGATTGATTTTCTTTGACTTCAACATTCCTATTCTAATAAAAAAAACTCCTTAAATTTAGTTTGTTTAACTTGAAAAGTTTGAATTTAGTTTTATAATAATCTTTCATTATAAGTGTTTTATTAAAATCATAATGATTAAATTATATATATAAATTATGAAGATTAAATTATATTTTTTTTAAGGAGCACTCACCGATATCGAAAATTTATTATAAAAAATTAGGTTCATACCACACGATTTGTACTTTTGCAAATATAACAAAATGCAAGCTCAACCTACCTTTTAAACATATGAAATTACAAAGTTACCATTCATCTTCCCTCACGCATTTCTTTTCCCTCTTTGTTTCATCTTTATTTTTTTAATACACGAAATGGTAAGATATTTCATATAGACTTCTATCGTAACACCTCAGAATTTTAGACCTATTGTTATTAATCAAATTTGTCTTATTTATTAAACAATTTAAATTTTGGGTGTTAATATACTTTAGCTTTGGATGGAAAGGAAAAGAGGTAAAAATTTAAATAAAAAATGTAATAATAATAATAATAATTAAAATTATTTTCTTATTATTATTATTAAACTTCTCGATTTGTGTGCATCTCTTCCTCACTATTCTCTTTCTTTCTCACGTCCTAGCCGCACTTTCATCCTAGCCTCACCACCGGCCGCATTTCATTCGCCTTCAACAGCCGCATCTCGAGCCGTTGTGTCACGTGCAGTTCGTGTCCGATCAAAGTCCAGTTGAAGTCGCCGACCATTCTCTTTTGACCGCGGTTGGTCTTCGATCGTGAAGCGCAGCCACCGACGACTCGTTTCTGACCGCATCCATTTTTCCGTTTGTGAAGCCGTCGTCGCGCACGTCTCTTTACAGTCAACAACTACCCAAACACAACGCGTCCCATGCCGTTCGTCATTTCGTTGGAGCTGAAGTTGGAGCGTCGTTCGTCTGCGTTTGTCTTCGTGCATGAACCGCAGCTGCGCGCATCCCGTGTCTTCCAATCGCATGTGTAACTTGGCTTCACCTCTCTAACCAAGTCAAGTCACATCCAAATCTGCCTTCCGCGCGCCGATTTCACTTGTACTAAGTTGATTTCTGCCTTGCCACAAGTATTGGGTTTTAGTGTAAGTTTGTAATAGTTAGTGTAAGTTTGTAATAGTTAATTTGATGGTTTCCGCGTGATAGATTCGTTGAAGTATAGTGTCAAATTAAACGGTTGGTTAATAATGTTATTTGAAAGTGTCAATTCAGGACGGTGTTTGACTTCTTGGATTCACGACAAATTCGTTTGGAGTTAAATTCTCTATTTAACTTAGGATTGGTGTGTTGGACTTTGTATGATCAAGAAACTTAAGTAACCTACTACTGGACTCTATATTATATTTGAAATGTATTGATTGTACAATTTCTTGACACTCTTCAAAAGATGTTCTACACAAACACAATATTGTACCGATGGAAACACATCTAAAACACCTTTCGAAATACTTATATTTCTATCATAAATAATAACCAATCGCTCTCGATCTCCAAAAGAAAGTTTTAATTGTTCAAAAAACCATTTCCAAGAAGCTATCATTCTCTGAATCCACTATCTTAAATGCAAGAGGAAAAATTTTACTATTATCATCCATAGTTGAGGTCGTTAACAATGTTCCATCATACTTACACTTTTAAAATGTCCCATCAACTGCTATATTTGGTCTACAATATCTCCAACCTTCAATTGATGATGTAATAGTCATGAAACAATATTTGAAATGACAATTTGCATATATTTCATATGCAGTAAATGAACCTACGAAAAAGAAACAAAATAGAACAATCAACTTAATAAAAGCACTAAATAGTAAGTGTGTTCATCATACAAACTGATATACAACATAGCTAGTATACCAACTATACAAGTAAAATAGTGAATGAAAACATATAATCAGTATTGTGTACATCATACAATAAGTATACTTCATAATAGGTGTATCGATAAACTAATATAAAAAAATGAAATAAATTGGACAAGATACTAAATTAAGTGGAAGAAAACAAACATAAATTTATTTCTGTTAGTTTTGAAAAGAACTTTGGAATCAAAGTATAAGAATCATCGACATCTCCTTTTAACAACTTCATAAAAGATTCATTTGCTTCCAAGCCTTATAATAACTAAAAAACTCCATAATTCATACACGTATGGTGAATGATATCTTTTGGTGTTGAATGAGAATAATTATACCTCAAATAATCAATTATACATTGAATACCAAATTCTGAAGATGCTTGCTTATGAGAAGAATGAACAATCATTGAGCAACTATGATCACTAACGTATTTTCGAATCATCCATAATTCACTTCTTTTATAACGCGATGCTCTAACAAACCAAAGACAACCATCTTCATTACATCCCAACTCAATAGATCTTTAATTAGATCTTAATGTCTTAAACTCAAAATTAGTTTTGACAGGTCTAAAGGGGAATGACTTCGACAAAATTTCTTTACTACAAAACAAATCTTTCTCCTTAAAAGCCAACTCATCGTTAGTATTAGTAATATCAACATTCTTAAAAATGCTAATTCACATCCTAAATCAGCCTCAACTATGGAAGAAGAAGAACCAATTGACACATCCAAAACCGTGTCTATAGAATGAGCACCTAAAGGATATCAGATAGATTGATCCTTAACCAATGTCAAGAACCAAGTCACATCTTTATTTTCAACAATATTAAGAACATGTAAACACCATTACTACCTATAGGCAACAAAACTGAAAGTTCAATACATGACTCAATCTGAATTTCAGTACATAAGTTCACAAAAGTATCAAATGATTATATCACTCCATCAACCAAAACACAATTTGTTTTGTAATCCACATAGCATTGTTGCTCATCCCATTGACCACTATGAAATACAATGACTGCAAGCTTAACCATAACTACAATGAACTACATTCATTTTGAGAGAATAAAAAACACGTAGTAAGTGTATTAGTCAACTAATACATATAATATAAGTACATCAAATCACTGACATAAAAAACTGATACAAATTTAAAAACAAAAAAACAAAACTCTGCAAAGTCTCATTCGGTAAAAGAGATGAAAAACAAATAAAAGAGATGAGGAAGAACAAATTGTAGCCTTAAGTTCTGATAGATGATGATCGATTCACATAAAAAGAAAAAAAAGATGATGATCAAAGTCCCTTAGCAATTTGAGACACCAAAATATAGAAAAGAATATAAGGGCTTTAAAAAAAATATAGGAAGAAATACATACCTGAACAAGAATAGTGGATAAGAGGAAGGAAAATATGAGGAAAAGAGACATAGGAGAAACCAAGAACGGTGGAGATTGAAAGACAGAAAAGACCACAAAGAGAAAGAACGAAAAAATGACCGAAAGAGGAAAAGGAAGAGAAAATAGTGGAGATTTAAAGAATGACATTTTTGGAATAGCGAAAAAAATTAAAGTAGAAAATAACAACAAAAAAAATTAGAAAGTTGCTATATTTGCAAAATTGAAAAACTCGGCGCTAATATTGCTAAATGATATTTGTGTTGTGCCACCGAGTACAATTTTCTTTAATTAAATTATATGTTTATATAATAGTATTTTTTTGGATAACTTCTTGGAAAGAAAAATACTTTTAAAAATTAGCAATAGCTTATAGCTCGATTGACATATGTGTTCGAGATTAAAAGGTCCGTCATTCAAAATTTTTACTCCTGATTAGGACAAAAAAATATCAGAACAAAACTGTTTTCTCTTAATTTTCTTTTGAAAATTTTAGTAATTCAAAGTAGGTTTATCAAATGGTTTGAAATTAATTATCAAAGTATTTTATTTTATTTAAGAATATTTGGATTAAAATAAAACAAGTCCCAAAGGTAAGAACCTGTTTTAACTATTATTATATACTTTAACTAATTTTGATTAGAAATACAATACAACATATTTATAAACAAATAAAATGGTATTTTCTTTATTTTTTTTATTAAAAATCTTAAACTTTACTTTAATCTCTCCAAGAATTTGATACTCATAATGAAAATTGTAATTCAAATTTTGTGAAGTGAACTAAGTTAATAATAATATATGTGAATATTTCAATATAATAATGAGATTATTACTAGAAAGTCATGAACCTTATCTCTATAAGAATTTGAAAGAAAGTGCTGCTTGCACCAAAAGCCATTTCTTTGAAAAAGACTTCAAAATTACTCATCCTTCAAAATCAATTTTATTACTGTAAATGATGTGTGATGAGATATATGTTTTGAAATGATTTCAAGTAAGATAACTTTTTTAAAAAATATTGATCAAGTTTGATTGCGGAGTGTCTCAATTTAGAACAAGATTTCCAAATCATGCTTCTAGATATTTGATCTAAGAGGTAATCTAATCATAACTTTCTCTTTGTTGATTTAAATTAGTATAAGTATGTGTTAGTTTCTTATTTCAAAGGTTTTTGCTACGTTAGTAACTTAGATCTTTGGATTGAGGATTATGATTATCTTATCAATAAGAATTGTGAAAAAGACTATAATTTATATGACAATTTTATCAAATCCATAAGGATTATGTATGAGATTTTGTCATGTAAGTGATATCTGTAGACTTAACTTTTTAAAAAGATTAAACGGTAGAGTAAATGGAACATAAGTTTAATTAGTTTAATAACGATTTGGTTTTTGTTTTTAGTTTTTGAAAAATAGACTTGTAAACTTTACTATCATTTTTTTTACTACATACGAACACCAAAGATATAGCCACTATATGTAATTAGTTACTCTATTGCTTTCATTTATTATTTAATGGTAAATTGGATTGGTTGCAATTTTTAGGAAGCATTAGTGAGGCAACCTGGATAATGTTGGTAAATTATATTTATATACATGAAATCACACATCTTGAAACATGTTGATGTCCTAAAAACTTTCTTAGCATTAACATTGTTTGCTCTATATATGTCTTAGGCTTACTTAACTTCTACTACTTTTTTAACTACTTAAAAAAGTATTTATAGATATGCACGAAAAGTCTTTGTAAGTATACTTAAAAAGTGATCAATCCAAACCGGTCGTAGATTTACAACATCATTGCTCTGAATATGTCAAAATCATTGCCTTGATCTTGTTGAGTGAGTTGAGAACATCTTTGCTACTTGCTCTCTTCTCTGGTGATTCTGCTGTGCAAGTCAAGGCCAATAGCATGATGGATGAAAGACATTCACTTGCATAGTTAAAGCTTTTATCATCATTTAGCAGATCTGGATCTACAACATTGTTTATTGAGTGAGGATATGCTTTTGCTACCCATTCTCTTAAGCTCATTTCTCCTGCAGAAAACATTTCATCTGTTGGCTTCTTTCTTGTGAATGTTTCCATCAGCAGAATGCCATAGCTGTAAACATCACACTTTCTAGAAACAATTCCATCCAATCCCAATTCTGCATTCAGCACAACAAAGAAGCATG
This sequence comes from Cucumis sativus, assembly GCF_000004075.3. Lineage (NCBI taxonomy): Eukaryota > Viridiplantae > Streptophyta > Magnoliopsida > Cucurbitales > Cucurbitaceae > Cucumis > Cucumis sativus. The sequence continues at coordinate 20,216,507 of NC_026655.2, read as the reverse complement.
TTATACGGTATGCAAACAAAAAACTTGGACATTTAAGATCTATTGTTACCTGGAGCCATATATCCCACAGTTGCTAAAGTTATAGTTTGTGTTATAGAATCTCCTCCCCCCAAGAGTTTTGAAATCCCAAAATCTGTCAAGTGTGCAACCATATCTCCATCTAACAGTATATTGTTAGGTTTTAGATCACAGTGAACTATAGGTTTCCCATAACCATTGTGAAGATAATCCAGGGCTAAAGCAACATCAATCACGATATCCAATCTCTCTAACATATTCAAGCCACAATCATGATTATACAACCACATATCAAGATTTCCATTTGGCATATATTCTAGTATCAATGCTTTGAAATCCACGCTGCTGCAGCTTGTAATGATTTTGACAAGGTTTCTATGGCGTATGTTGCACAAAATCTCACACTCTAATTCAAAACTCTTGTTTGCATCTTGAGTTAGCAAATCGAATATCTTAACTGCAGCAATTGTTCCATCTGACAGTGTTGCTTTATAGACTGATCCAAAGCTCCCTCGACCTATCAAGTTGCTTTCACTGAATCCGTCTGTTGCTTGTGAAAGTTCTTGGTATGTGGTTCTTCTCCACGCAGGTTGATAAGGTAACGGGGTATCTTCTCGTACTTGTTCTTTCTTCCGATGCCGATATGTCATAAAAAGTAGTAAGAGTATCAGAGAAAGCATGGCTAACAAGATAGATGGAAGAATATATACCAGTTTATTTGTTTTCCTCCCTGAGCCCTGAGATGTCTTTGTCGTGCAAGGTGCAACTTGGAATCTAGAAGAAGCTGAACAAAGTCCAATATTTGATATGAATGACTGGGCTGAGAAGTTGGAAAAAGGCCCTCCATTTGGAATTTCTCCTTCTAATTGGTTAAAGGAGACATTAAATTGCTCAAGATGAGAGAGTTTCTCCAAAGACCTTGGGATGACTCCTGTTAAGTTATTACTGGACAAGTCCAAGATTTCCAAGTTAACCAAGTTGCCAAATGAGTCTGGAATAGAGCCTTCAAGTTCATTATGTAATAACGAGAGATTAACCAAGTTTATGAGTCCTCCAATGCTACTTGGGATTTCACCAGAGAGTTGATTCTTGGAGACATCTATATCCAATACAACTTCAAGATTTCCAATCTCTACTGGGAGAGATCCACGTAAAGAATTTGATGATAGATTTAGATGCAAGATGTAAGAAAGACTCCACAAAGAAGATGGCATTGTAGAATTTAAGTTGTTGGAGCCTAATGACAGAGTTCTTAAAGCTGAAAGATTATCAAAACATTCAGGTATTGCTCCAGAGAGCTTGTTATTAGCCAGATATAACTCATCCAAGTTCTCTAGTTGACAAATTTCTGCAGGGATATTTCCTTCTAAGCTATTGTTACTAAGATGCAAACCTTGAAGTTGTTTTAGTTTTCCTATTGAAGTAGGAATGGTTCCAGTTATTTGGTTGTCATCCATTACTAGGACTATCAAGGATCTTAAGAAGTTACCAATATCTTTGGGAATCATACCCTTAATTCCAGTGTTTACCATTGAAAGATATTGAAATGAACTAGAGAAGTTTACAAAGGAACTGGGAAGGAAGATATTCAGAGGATTGTGTGATAACTCCAATCGAACCAAGCTTGTTAAATTGGTCAAAAAACTGAAAATGCCCCTTTCTGATGGGGGAGATTCAGTCGTGAAGTTGTTGAGCTCCAAATTTATCCACCGGAGGTTTTCAAATCGACCAAAAACGTTGGGAATCAATCCAGAAAACGAGTTATCTCCAACATCAAAAAGAGTGAGCATAGAAGAATTGGTGATAGATTCAGGAATGGTTCCAGTGAGTTCGTTTCTTCCTAACATGAGTTGGACAAGATTAGGAAGTCCAACACCGAGGTCTGCTGGGAGAGTTCCAGAAAGTTGATTCTTAACTAGAGCAATGGTATTCAATTTTGAAAGGTTGAAGATTGTTGGTGGTATTGTGCCATTGAAGAAGTTCTCTTGCATTGCCAAATATTCAAGGTTTTGAAGATAACCCAATTCATAAGGTATCTCACCTGTTGCATAAATAAAACATGAAATCCACGTGTGTATACTAAAACTTCACATATGAAAGATTCAAATAATATATGCCTCACACACTAATTATTGTAGGATAAACAAATATTTATTTGTGAACCGTATTTGTAACTTTTTTCTGTGAACAATAAAAGTTAATTTACATCATAAAAGATGAACTTTATGAATGTTAGAGGTTATCTAGGCAACGTCCAAGCTAATGGTGGACTTGGGCCCAAAGAAACCCTGGGAGTCCACATGTCCCAAAAGAGGAAGATGTGGCCTTATACTTTGGGTTGGTCCAACTGAACTTGCTCGATTTCATTAAAAGGGACCAAAAACCCTACAACCTCAGCGCCCACACCTCTATTGATACAGCCAACATTCTGCATGTCCTTAGCTGAGATTAGACTATAGACTCTATGACATTAGACTCCATAACTACACATCTATTGACATGACATTAGTCTATGACATTAAACTATAGATTATAGACTCGGCAACCACACCTCTATTGACATTAGACTCTATGACATTAGCTTATGACATTAGACTATAGACTATAAACTCGACAACCACACTTTCTATTGACATTAGACTCTATAACATTAGACTATAGATTATAGACTCGGCAATCACACCTCTATTGACATTAGACATAGACTATAGATTTTATGTTTATGGTCCAATGTTAGACTCTATGAATACTCCATTTTGTTATCTCAAGGGTAAGCAATCTTAGCATCCATAATGAAATTAAACGCTTTTGTACTTAAGCAGAGCAACATCAATGTGAGTTTTCTAGGTCAATTTGGACCAAGTGCAAAGCACCCACCAATAATGAACTTTTGCTATGTAATATGGGATATTAACAACTTATAATCTATGAAATAAACAAGCATCCAACATAACTTCATCTTCATAACTTGACATACTCATAATTCAAAGCTAAATTAGTTTTGGAAGTATATGAGCAAATACAAAGTTGAAAAAGTGGGGTTAGAAGAGTACCTGACAAATAGTTGACCCCAAGGAAGATTTGTTTTACCCTGGTAAGGTTTCCCACATTTCTAGGTATACTTCCTGTGAATTGATTATATGCTAATGCTACATCTTCAAGATTTTCACATTTCCATAACGTAGAAGGAAGTTGGCCAGATAACTGATTATAAGACAAATACAATCCTCCAAGTGATGGAAGATCTTCACAAATGTCATCAGGAAGTCCACCAATGAAGTTATTTCCTGATAGACCTAATATTACTAGAGAAGAAAGGTTGAAAATGAACAGAGGAATTGGCCCTGAAAATAAATTAAATTCAATGTCTAATGTCCGCAGGCTTTGAAGAGTTCCAATCTCTGTTGGGATTTCTACAAAACAGAAATCAACTTGGTTACAATACAAGATTTACAATAGTCAAGCTGCACAGTCTACTCTTTGACCAAAAATCAGTTTATAAATGATGAACAAGTCATTTGGATAATTATATCATAGTCTACAAGTAGTTTGTTTTTTTTTTTTACGGATAATTTTTACTGTCATAGTGTCAATTGTCCCAAAGTTCAAACCATCATTAATGATGCACAAAGGACAATATTGATAATTAACACACTATTAATGCACTGTAATAATAGAGCGAAAGATGCTTTGTCATTTTAGAAAACTGAGGCAAACAACATCAACCATCCAAAATTTAAGTCATCCCTAAAAAGTCCAATGACGAGGTCAAAACTCAATTTGTCTTACCTGTGAGCTGATTGCTATTAAGATACAAATCTTGAAGCAACGTCAGATTTCCAATTTCTCTTGGAATGCTCCCTATAAAACAAGAATAAACTTTTAACCACAAGCCCAACAAAGCAAAGTTGGAACATATTTGGAATCTTCCTGGCTGCCCTTCTGTCTGAGCCAGGGAGTTGTGCAGAACCTTACCTGAAAGCTGGTTTTCTTGCAGATTAAGCATTATAAGTGAAGTTAAGTTGAAAAGGGAGGTAGGAATAAGGCCAGAGAATTGATTGCCGTAGAGATACAGCTCCTCCATTCGTGGCAATCGCCCTATCCACGTAGGAATCTCTCCACTAAAGTTATTGTTCCCAAGACTCATCATTTTCAACCTAGGCAAATTGGTGAGCTCAATAGGTAAAGGATCATGAAAGCTGTTGTTCTTGATAGTAACATAAGTGAGAAAAGAAAGAGTGCCCACTTCAGGAGGAAAGGTTCCTGTGAGACCCATGAAAGAAAAGTTTAAGCTTGTTACTCGTTTATGCTTTACACCACAAATTATGCCAACCCAGTTGCAAACTGATGTAGTTGCAGACCAGTTGTTTGTGGTAATGCCAAAGGGGTCGCTTGTGATGTGGGCTCTGAGAGCAAGAAGAGCTGCTTGGTCTGTGGTGATGTTTTGAGCGAAGGCCATGGAAATAGTGGCAATTACAATGTATGAAAAGAATGCTAGAGAAGAAAAGAAGCAATTCTTCTCCATGGTTTTGGAAGAGTTGTTGATATTCAAGTGTTTGTATGTGACATTGATATATAAGAGCCACTTAATTGTGCTATGTTATGAAAATTGTTGGTTGAGGAATGATTGTCAAAACTCAGACTGCATTTTCATTCTTCCATGTGATCAGTGGAATCTTTTCATATAAATTATAGTCATCAAGTGATGCCATCTGTGTCTGAATGCATTGACTTGAGGATTTATATACAATTTGGCACCCATTACTTTTGAATGATTTTTGGCTTTTTCCTTCTTGGCCAGATAGAGGATAAGTTTGGCCATTGGTGCATTCTTTTTAAAAGTCAAACTTCTTTTATACACTTCTTCGATTATGTGATTAAAATTTATGGTTTCATCCCTATTATTTTAATTATTTCATCATCATCATTATTATGGTCAAGCAATGATCATACCAATCATCTTCTGCAGTAGAAGAAACAATGTGAAAAGGTCAAATATATATTAATATAATCATGGAAAATCACAGGATTGAGTTGGCCCAAGATATGGATATGGCAAATTTCCAGCCATTGCTCACTTTGCCCCTATTTCAAGGTCCTAAATATTGCTGATTTACAACAATTTTTCTTTTCATTTTTTTGATTCATTATCTTGAAAATCTCATATACTTACTGTCCATCACTTAAAAAAAAAAAAAAAAAAAACTTTTTTATTGATTAACAGAAGCTCTAAGAACAACATTAACTATAGCTCAATGAGTTGGAGTTCATCCGTATAATTTATGTTTGTATTGATAAGATTGTTATTAAAGTTTTGTTATTTTAGTGATGATGTTTTCACACTATATCAAAAATCTTGACTTGATCCTCCTTTTAATTGATTTAGATATCAATATCTTCGTGTTCGTCAACTTTAATATGTGATACACTATTAAAGATTTCATAAATATCCTCAAGGTTAAATTAAGTCAAACGAATACTTTCATGGATAGAAAACTTGCATCAATTTTCTCATCAACAAAAAATTTAAGTTAAAACCACCGCTTTAATTTTATTTTACTATTGACAGAGAATGATAAATCATGAACATGACTAATCTCAATATATAGCTATTGTTGTAATTAACATACCATGATAGTCTAATAAATCTATAATGTCATATTGTTTTATTTGACTAGTTATTGTTTTCATACGTTGTAAGGAGAAATTTTTATTTTAAAAATTTGTGAGGTTATGTGGAATGTTATGTTTTAATTCATGTTTAAAATATGGATGTTGGAATATGTTGAAGTCTTAATTTTATTGAAATTTCGATGTTGATAGATATTTTGAGAAAAAAATTTAGAAACAAAAAATTCAAAAAAGTAAATTTAAGTAAGACAATAAATATTTTATTATTTTCAAATAAGTAATTAAGTAATGTTTATTATTCATATTATATTTATATTAGTGTCATTTTGATGTTTGTTTTTATGTGAACTGTGAGTTTTTCATTGAATTCATGGAAATGCAAAAATATTGACAGAAATATCAACATATTGATGTAAATGACTTAAAATTTTTGTTTTTATTTTGAATGCTAAAGAAATTTTGTGTAAAAATTGGATTAATGAAATTTTATTTTCTTTTATTTTTTTTGAATTTAAGGATGTTTATGATACTTTTGTTCAATTATTTTTTAAACAAAGCTTTTAAACGTTTCCAACCAAAACTAACATCTTTAACCATTTTCAAGAGTAAAAACATTTTTTAAACTTAAAGTTTAGGAATATTTTTGACACACCACTAAATTAATAGTTGATGGATATGTTTTATAATTTAGCCATCATATTACCAAAATAAACTATTGAATGAAAAATTATTTACACCATAACACTACTCCTTAGTATGATGTGCGAAAAGAACTGTGTTAAGAGTTCTATCTCCTAAGTGATAGAGTTATGGAATTTTGTAAATTATGTGATAATGAAGATGACTACGCAATAATACCAGTTATGCGAGATATCTTTGTGAGATGATAGAATATCTCATTGCAATTGTAGACATCCTAGGCGAGATGAGATATAATAAATGACATGATATTTATCTCATAATTAAAGAACCAAACATTTTATTATTGTTTTGTATTTAATATTCAACATAATCTCTATGTAACTACAAACGTTTACAAAATTAATTTTCCAAATTAATTCCAACCGTTCTATTTGCTTCCTTACATTATATAAATTCTTCAACTCCCTTCATTTGGGCGTGAGAATTTTACAAACAAATTACTCTCCTTGAAACAATATTTATGTGAGTTTTTCAAGCAAAAATGTTTATTTAAGGGTTGAGATTTTGATTAATTTTAGTGCAAACTTAACTGAAAAACATGATTGTTTTATCCTGTAAACGACAAGACATTTAAAATTAAACATCTTTGACGTATTGATAAGAGGCCTTTTGATGAGAAGATGATATAACATAAGGCAAACTAATTAGTACCTGAAGTTTCCGTAAGCTAATTCTTAGATGTTCTGATCATAACAGAAGGTGAGACATTAAGCCTACGACGAAGCAAAATACAAGTTTCACCGGATGAAATTCAAGGCAAAGAAGCATGCTTATTGTCTAGGATTCAGTCTGGGCGTTGAAACTCCTCAACACATCTCTCCTTCTAGGCGAAGTGCAGTAACAGAAACTGACGTAGAAAAACTCATCTTTCTCTTCTGAAAAGTTACAACTTGGGTGAAAATTTTGAACTTCTTGCACTCGAAAACATAGAGTTCATATTGACAAAAAAACTCGTGTCACTCCTGCTCTCGGTGATAACCCATTTGCAAATACCTCTCAATCTCTCTTGTACTCAGCCCCGGTTTTACTCTCAACGACGATCCATTTGCAAATACTATGGAACACAGTATCTTCTCTTTTTCCAATGTCTCTCGGCCTCGATTTCGCTGAAGAATGGAACAGAAGAGGATCATCGATTTCGAACAGATTTCACTGACGAATGGAATGTATGACGATCGCTGGAACCATGAAACGGATGCCTTGATTGGTCGTCGGGTGAATGGGTGGAAGTACGCCGGAGAAGATGAAGGACATTGCTTCCAAGTTGTAGAAGAAAAAAAAATCATATCGAAGAAGAAGGGGTAAATTTGTAACTTCACCTAACGAGTGAAGTCAGAATTCATTTGACATTTTTTTTAATGACATTTTGGATTATTAGTTTTTTTGGTTATCCGCAATAAGCGTAAGTTGAGTGACATCGGAGACAAACCCTAAAACCCTGCCTCCTCCACTTCGTCTGCTGTGACCGTCCCTCCCTCTGCCTCGGCTACCTCATCCGACAATGGTACCGTTTCTACTATCTCTTCATATTTACTTCATCTCTTATGATTGCTGTGTCATATTTGTAGAGGACTAGCTCATTGATTCATGTTTCTGACGGTAAACTGACGCAAATTTCAGGCTTCAGAGAAGAAGCTCTCGAACCCCATGCGAGATATTAAAGTCCAGAAGCTGGTTCTTAACATCTCCGTCGGTGAAAGCGGCGATCGTCTCACCAGAGCCGCCAAGGTTTCAACCCTTCTCCTTTAACGCACTGGTTTTTCCCCTTTATAGCTTCACCCTATTTGCATCCCGATTGATTTCTTGTATCGGTTATTTATTTGCAGGTGCTCGAACAACTCAGTGGCCAATCCCCCGTCTTCTCCAAAGGTGGGTATTTGATTTCGATTTTGTGCTGTTTTTTTTTTTTTTTAAAAAAAAAAAGACTGTTTTTACTCTTAGATCTGTTTTATTGTTTGTTTTCTAATTTTCGTTACTGGGAATGAAACAGCCCGTTACACCGTTCGGTCTTTTGGGATCAGGCGTAACGAGAAGATCGCCTGCTACGTCACTGTGAGGGGCGAAAAGGCAATGCAACTTCTTGAAAGTGGTTTGAAGGTTAAGGAATACGAACTCTTGCGCAGGAACTTCAGTGATACAGGCTGCTTTGGTTTTGGTATTCAGGAGCATATTGATCTTGGAATCAAGTTAGTTTTCAATACTCTTATTTCTTTCTTAATACTAGTGTTTTTTTTTTAGCTAAGGGTCTTTGTCCTCGCTTATGTCTTACTGGTTCATTTGGAAACTTATGGCCTACATTAAAACAATTTGAGAACACCCATTCTTTAATTATAGGAACTCAGCTGCCCTGATTAGAAATCTATCATTTGCCATAATCTGACGTAGCAGTGTGACATTTGTGGTTTAAGCGTAGCAAAATGTTTTAGAAAAACTTGTCTTAGAAGTTAGAATAGAAGCTGGAAACGTTTGAATTCACATTGTAATTTGTTTGTTGTGACATAGAAACATAGTTTACACATGAATGGACTACACCTATGGAATTGAGACTCGAAAAGTTTAAACATCTGATTATATTTGGTCAGAAGTTTTCCAATCGGTAAATGCTGTTTTGGCTGAAATTTATAAGCAAAGTAAAATCCTGATGGGTCTAGTTCTCCTGGCTGGTAAAGGTTACGTATATGCATTATTGAGCTTCATGGAGGCTGGTGTTTGACAAGTAATTGCTTTCTTTTCTCCATCTTTAGGTATGACCCTTCAACTGGTATATATGGTATGGACTTCTATGTTGTTCTAGAACGTCCAGGCTATCGTGTTGGTCGACGACGTCGATGCAAGTCAAGTGTTGGAATTCAACATAGGGTCACCAAAGAGGATGCAATGAAGTGGTTTCAAGTTAAGTATGAAGGTGTCATCCTTAATAAGTCTCAGAACATTACAGGCTAGATTAATCCCTCAATTTTGGTGGCTTCTACAGGTTTTTGTAGTTTTCCCATTTTTGTATCAGAATTTTATTTTCAAGGTTTGAAGACATTTATTGATTTTCCTGTATTTTATCTTCAAATGGAAGAAAAAGGATTTCCTCCTAATGAGAAAATTTGTTATTTTGTGACTTGAGTGGAAGTTCCCGTTTGTAATAGATGTACTATAAGGTTGCCTATCGATCCTGGCATCTAAATTTGAAATGCAAGCAGTGGTAACTGTCAGTCGAGCAAGATTACTAGTAAGCTGTTATGGTTTTTGTGGTTCTTATATCCCTAACATAAGATTATACTCGTGCAGTTGTTGATTGATACCAATTGGAATCTCGTTTCTGTGTCCATGTGCGCACTTGTATCTGTAGTTGTCAGGATTAGGGTGCTTCTATGGATGCAGTCTGCTTCACCGCAGCCGTTTTTGAACCTTAGAGAATACTGAATAATTTTTGGGAATTAAATTCTACTAGGTCGTTTTTGATTTAATGTATGACCAAAGGTTTTTGAATGCTATGATCCACTAGAAGACCAGCTTGCAATTTTGTTATAAAAAACATGTGAAACAAGTAGAAAGAGGATCGCCAAAGGAAAAAGGAAAAAAAAATGAAAATAGAGGAGAGCGATGGTTTCTCCTCAAAATGCCCTGACATGATTTAGGATCTCAGAATTTCCATGAGCTCATTTTTCTTCAATTTGGAGTAACCCTTAATTCCTCTAGATTTTGCTAGTGCTTTCAGCTCGGTAAGTTTCATATTCTCTGTACTTGGGAACTTCAACTCTCTGCTTTCAGCTATGGCCTGAGATGCATCAACTTTAAGAGGGATTGGTGATCTCTTCACAAATTTAGAGGGTGGTCGAACCAACTTGAAATCTGCAGCTGGTGGCGGTGAAGGATCATGCATTTCCTTCTCTTCAGACTTGCCTTTACTTCTCAACACTTTAGCTCCTGCCTTCTTTGAAGTTTTACCTGTCCATAGCTTTATTATTTAGTAAACATAATAGATAGAATTTTTTTAATCATACCTAGTGACAATGTATATTCACATGGAAGTGTCGACATGTTTCACAAGGTAACAACAATGATACTGCTAAATGTGCTTGATGTCTATGTGGTATGTGGTTGGGAATGGTGGTCACTTGTTTCTTGTGAGATGTTTGTAAACTGTAAATTTTAGTTCTTGTGAGATGCATTCATGGATTTAAAGGTGGACCAAATTTCCCACTAAAGCATTAGATGTGACAATAAAGAAATTAAATTACCTTTCAACTGCTTTCTTGATTCACGAAGGGTCTCTAGAATAGATGCATTTTCATCCTTGCGGGATTCTTCATCAATGGAGCTTGCCGATTCCTTAGCAATGGAAGTCTGAATCTTCCTGAACAGAGCAATTACTTCCTCCTGGTCATTGGTTTCTGATTTTTTTACGCTTTCCTCATCCTTAGGGGTTTCTGTTTTCCTCGAAGAAGATTCGCTCTTCCTTGCTTTTCCTGGCAGAGAGTTTCTACGAGGAGGTCGATTCCCGGCATTCCCATCTGGCCTACTTTTCGAAACAGATGGTTGAATGTTCTTACTGGGGTAAACATCTGCAACGTCTGCCAAATTTAACAAGCTGCATCAAAAATTAATCCCTCAGCTTGTGAGAAGCACACAAGATCTACAAATTCTGCAATAAAAAGTGTTGACAAAACTCAAATAAAATTTTCATTTTAAACATTTGGCTAAGCAAACAATGGATTTGCTAAGTTCAAGACTGGTTTTTGGGAGTTTCAAGTTTGTGATACCTTTCGAAGCGAACGTGGGTCTTCTTCTCAAAGAGATTAAATTGGGAAAACGGATTAGAATTCGAGGCAGGAAAACTACTGCTTCCATCTGATTTTCTCCAGAAAAATGAAATTCTATGAATATCCAAATTGCATCATATCCACAAGCTGTGTATGTTATATAGGTCGGTTTTCTTTAATGCCAATTCACTGATGGGCCATATAGCTTCTGAATATCGGGTTCCCACGTGGACATCTCACTATCCATTCTTTCTTTTTTTCATTTGTCTCTATTATTGCTTTCTCTTTCTATAATAGCAAAATTTCGTTATTCTTTATGTTGTTTCTTACCGAGGCTCCTCGGCGAAAGGCATGATGTTACTGGCAGCAAAAGCCCCTATAACCTTTTGGCTATCTCCGGCCGGGAACGATCATCGTGGCTCCGTGAACTTGAAATTCCGGCAATCTTTTCTTTTTGTCATACCCAGTTCGAAACTTTCCTTTTCAAGTTTGGCTTATGCCCCAGCATTGGAAACGAAAAGCTATATGGATGTTGAACTGGATAGTTCCCGCAAAATTGTCGAGTTTTGTGAAGTGGGGGATCTCAAAAACGCCATGGAGCTTCTTTGCAGTTCCCAAAATTCCAACTTTGACTTGGGTGCTTATTGCTCCATCTTGCAGCTATGTGCTGAACGAAAATCTATACGAGATGGAAGAAGGGTTCGTTCAATAATAGAATCTAGTGGGGTTATGATAGATGGAATCTTGGGGGTGAAACTAGTTTTTATGTATGTTAAATGTGGGGATCTAAAAGAAGGGAGGATGGTTTTTGATAAACTTTCTGAAAGTAAGATTTTTCTCTGGAACCTTATGATCAGTGAGTATTCAGGAAGTGGTAACTATGGAGAGAGTATAAATTTGTTCAAGCAAATGCTGGAGTTGGGAATAAAACCTAATTCATATACATTTTCTAGTATTTTGAAGTGTTTCGCAGCAGTTGCACGTGTAGAAGAGGGTAGGCAGGTTCATGGGTTGATCTGTAAATTGGGTTTTAATTCTTATAACACAGTCGTTAATTCATTAATTTCTTTCTACTTTGTTGGTAGAAAGGTTAGATGTGCACAGAAGCTGTTCGATGAATTGACTGACCGAGATGTCATTTCATGGAACTCTATGATCAGTGGCTATGTTAAGAATGGTTTAGATGACAGAGGAATTGAGATTTTCATAAAGATGTTGGTTTTCGGTGTTGATATTGATTTGGCTACAATGGTTAATGTGTTTGTAGCTTGTGCAAATATAGGCACTCTTTTGTTGGGTAAGGTACTTCATTCTTATTCAATAAAGGCTGCTACTCTTGACAGAGAAGTTAGGTTCAATAATACTTTATTGGACATGTACTCAAAATGTGGGGATTTGAACAGTGCCATCCGGGTTTTTGAGAGAATGGATGAGAAAACTGTTGTATCTTGGACTTCAATGATCACCGGCTATGTTCGTGAAGGTCTGTCCGATGGTGCAATCAAGTTGTTTGATGAAATGAAAAGTAGAGGCGTTGTCCCAGATGTCTATGCTGTTACAAGCATTCTCAATGCTTGTGCTATTAACGGGAACCTGAAAAGTGGGAAGATTGTACACGATTACATCAGAGAAAACAACTTGGAAACTAACTCGTTTGTAAGTAATGCTCTTACGGACATGTATGCCAAGTGCGGCAGCATGAAGGATGCACATGATGTGTTTTCTCACATGAAAAAGAAGGATGTTATATCATGGAATACTATGATCGGAGGTTACACGAAGAACAGTCTTCCAAATGAAGCTCTTACCTTGTTTGCAGAGATGCAAAGAGAATCAAAGCCTGACGGCACAACAGTGGCGTGCATCCTTCCTGCCTGTGCGAGCCTTGCAGCTTTGGACAAAGGTAGAGAAATCCATGGATATGCATTAAGAAATGGATATTCTGAAGATAAATATGTCACTAATGCAGTTGTCGATATGTACGTGAAGTGCGGGCTATTAGTTCTTGCCCGATCACTCTTTGATATGATTCCCAATAAGGACCTAGTCTCATGGACAGTGATGATAGCTGGATATGGGATGCATGGCTATGGTAGCGAAGCCATCAATACCTTTAATCAGATGAGAATGACTGGGATTGAACCCGATGAAGTTTCCTTCATTTCAATCCTTTATGCCTGCAGCCATTCTGGATTGCTTGATGAAGGATGGAAAATTTTCAATATTATGAAGAAAGAATGTCAGATTGAACCCAACCTAGAGCACTATGCATGTATGGTGGATCTTCTTGCTCGAACCGGGAATCTGGTGAAGGCACATAAATTTATCAAAGCGATGCCAATCAAACCAGATGCCACCATCTGGGGTGCATTGTTGTGTGGATGCAGAATACACCATGATGTCAAACTAGCAGAGAAAGTTGCTGAACGAATCTTCGAGCTAGAACCAGAAAACACTGGCTATTATGTACTCTTGGCAAACATTTATGCGGAGGCAGAGAAATGGGAAGAAGTTCAAAAATTAAGGAAGAAAATCGGACAACGCGGTTTGAAGAAGAATCCAGGCTGCAGTTGGATTGAGATCAAAGGCAAGATCAACATCTTTGTTGCTGGAGATTGCTCCAAACCCCAAGCTAAGAAGATAGAGCTACTCTTGAAAAGACTAAGAAGCAAGATGAAAGAAGAAGGTTACTCTCCAAAAACAGCGTATGCTCTGCTAAATGCAGATGAAAGGGAAAAGGAAGTAGCGCTTTGTGGACACAGTGAAAAGTTAGCCATGGCTTTTGGTATGCTGAATCTCCCGCCGGGTAAGACTATACGGGTGACAAAAAATCTCCGAGTTTGCGGTGACTGTCATGAGATGGCAAAGTTCATGTCAAAGTCTGCTTCGAGAGAAATCATTTTGAGAGATTCCAGTCGTTTTCATCATTTCAAAGATGGAAGTTGTTCGTGTAGAGGTTACTGGTGAATATAAATTGTTAATGGATTCATTACCTGTCACACCTAATTGGTACTTTTAATGATAAATGGAAGGAAAAACCCAGATTAAGACAAGACGGAGAGCTAGAAAGTTGAAACACTGAACATAATAGATTTTATTGAGACAATACAGCAAATCAAGTCATAATAGGAAAAACCAAAAGCGAAAGAAATGATGTCGATAACACCTAAAATGAATGCATCAAAACATGCCGCACTGAAAATCCTCTTCCCTCCAAATAATTGACATAACCAATCCACTAAAATAAAGAACAAACGCCAACCAAATTGTCCTACCCCTACATTTACAACGCTTATATGCCTCGCATGAATTCTTTACTATTACTTCTAACCAAAAAAATCCTACTCTAAAAGTAAAACCAATTGATTTTCACTCTCAACGACAACACTTGGACATACAAACCAGGAAAATAATGAGAAAAATTATGGAAGAAAGGCCAATTGCGACTCCAAGCACAACTTTATTTGGTCCATTATGAGACTCCTTATGGTGGGTGCTGGAATCATCTCCATCACTGTCATCGTAGTCGCTATTTTCATCAGCTGACGAATCATCCTTAGCTGGCGGTGGCGATAATGGAAGCCCGTGTCTATCGCAAGGAGCTATCCCAAGCTTCAGTTTGGATGATAGAATTGAATGGTTGTAGCAAAGATTGCTATTCCCCTTTATCCTAAACATTTCCAACCTTTTCAAGAATGACCCATTGAAGGGCATTACCCCATGAAATTGGTTATTCTCAAGATTCAGATACTTTAAGCTCTTCATCTCTGAAAGGAAGCTCGGAATTGTTCCATTGAACTGATTTGAGCTCAGATCGAGGTGAACCAATCCAGGAATTGCCGAAATTGATTCTGGGATCGATCCCGAAAACGAATTCGATGCCAACGACAAGTTCTGAAGCGATATCAAGTCCCCAACTGAAGTGGGTATCTCGCCAGTGAAAGAATTAGAAGCTAGATTCAGAGATTCAAGATTCTCCAGCAGAGTAATCGAAGTGGGTAGCTTTCCCTTGAGCGTATTACCCGAAAAATCAATGTGGGTAAGGTTGTGATTTAAATGTCTAGGAAAGAAACCCGTGAGATTCGCATTGGAAACGGTCACAGACTTAATGATATTCATTTTACCAAGTATGACGAAAGGACCGGAGGCATTAACAGGGACATTGGAAACAGAGAGATCGGTGAGGTTCTCAAGACGACTAAGCCAAACGCCGGTGAGCCTACGGAGGCTATTAGTGCAAGTGAAGGATCGGAGAGAGGCAACCAGATCGGCAGGAAAGCGAATGGGGGAAATGGGACAATCAACAAATTCGAGAGATCTGAGAGTGGAGAGGGATTTAAGAGCTGTGAATGACAAAGCAACATCTTCGGAGCAATTAGCCAAGCGTAGGAATACAAGGTGACGAAACGGCTCGGAGGAATCGCAAACGGTGGCGTTATGAAGTGAAGGTTGCTTGCAGGGGTCCTTGAAGGTGGGGATATTGAGTGACTGCAGAGCTCTAAGTTGCTTCGGGTCAAGAGAGTTTGAAGATGATGATGATGATGGTGGTGGTGGAGGTGGTGAAGAAGAAGAAGAAGGCGAAGGCGATGTCGGTGGGAGTAATGGCCGAGCTTGAGATGGAGCAGAGGTAGGAGATGGAGTTGGAGGAACTTCAATGGGGGCCGCCGGAATAATAGTCGGCTTGGTAGGTACGGAGGCGGCGGCGTTGACGGTGGAGAGTAAGAGCAGAATGGAGAGAATGAAGAGCGGTGGAAGTGGCGGTTTCATCGTTGTTTATAGAGACGTTGGGAGAGTGAGGTGAAGAAGATGCCAATTGAAGCTCAGAATGTGAACTTTTTAATAAGGCAAAGGGAAGGGGGGAGGGAAGTAGGAATGAATGGAATGGTTGAGATGATTACCAAAACACCCTTTCTTTTAGTCATTTTCACATAAATGCCCAACTAATTATTTTGGCTGAAAAAATAGAAATTAACCGATGAGAAATTAAAGCTTATTTCCAAATTCATCATTAAAGCTTTCATGTTGAGTTCAGATTTTGATGATTAAAATCTACAAGTACTTTCCAATCATAGTTTTAAAATAAATTAATCTTTCCAATAATGTATTGTTTATAAATTTGGTGTTTGTTCGTAATTGGGATGCTGATGAAAGAGAACATTAAACTTGCCAAAACAACAAACAAAAATAACTCAATCAATTATCAACTCTAATACATGTTTTTCTATATAATTTCTCAATTTTGATTTTATAGCTATCCCAATACCTCTCTTACTAATCGATATAGGTTTCCTAACATATATACCAATTATCATGTTATTAATTTTATTCACATATCAATATTTTCATACTTGCATAAGATTGGTGAATTGATCCATATTTTTATTAGATTGATGAGTTACAAACATCCAAATGTTTACAACATAAATACTAAATACTAACCCGGTAAACTTGCTTCAAATCATAAGTTTTTTCAATCTTCTCCATTATAGCAAATTGAGTTAACTTATTTATAAATATAGTAAAACTTTAATTTCAATTGTGATAAACTCAAATAGATATTTATCACTTTAGTGATAGATATTGATAGACGTTTATCTTATTTCATCACTAAAAAAAGAAAAAATCTTGTTATATTTGTAAATATTTGTTAACAATTTTCTCCTTTAAAATAATTATACTAACATTTATATTTTCTTTTTAATTTAAACTCCAAAGTTCAAGTTTATATTGATATAATTATTAATTTAAAGTTTAAATTGATACCATCCTTAAAAACCATTTGGAGAAGGAAAGAAATAAAGGGATAAAGGAGTATGAAAAAGGTGGTTATAAAAGGAAAATGATTATTATAATCATTATTTGGGGGGAAAATAAGTATGAGAAATATTAGAGAATTATGATAATTTTTGTTTGGAGGAAAGATCATGAGAATCCCCATTTGGAAAAAGGAATAAGTGGTAAGTATTATGACAATTTTTTTTTTTGTTATTATTATTATTTAATTTGTACTCTGGTAGTTTTCTTAAAAAAATTCTTATCGTAAATATAGGACACAAATATTCTTATTTTTAATTACCAAAATTTGAACTTTTTATCGAAAAACATGTTCCATTAGTTTTCATATTTTGTAGCAATCTTTTCGTGCCAATGAATTAATTGATTTCTTACATGCGGAATAAATTATATCTATTTTTTTTAATTGATGTTGTAAGTGTAATATCCAAAAAAAAATATTGTTTATTATTTATTTTTAAATTCGTACTCTTGTATTTTTTTTTAAAAAAAATTGTATGGTAGACTCCATACACAAATATTCATATTTTTAATTTACCGAAATTTGAAATTTTTATCGAAAAGTATATTCCATTAGTTTTCATAAATACGATGTCAATTTTGAACGTTTTGTACAAAAGCTTTCCAGCCAATAAATTTAGTGATGTGTTATGTGCGAAAGAAATTATTATTATTTTTTTAAAAAAAATTGATGTTGTAAATGCAATATCGAAAAATTTTATTATTTTAAATTTGCACTCTTGTATTTTTTTTAACAATCTTATTCTAGATCCAATACACAAATATTCGTATTTTTAACTTATTGAAATTTGAATTTTTTATTATCGAAAAACATGTTCCATTAGTTTTCGTAAATACGATGTCGACTTTGAACGTTTTGTACGCAAGCTTTTCGTGCTAATAAAATTATTTAAGTGCAAAAGAAATTATATCTATTTTTAAAAAATTAATGTTGTTAAGGCAATATTGGAAAATTTTATTTTTTATTTTTTTATTTTTTTAATTCCTACTCTTGTATTTTTCTTTTTAAATTTGTTTTCGTAGATTCAATACACAAATATTCGTATTTTTAATTTATCAAAATTTGAATTTTTTATCGAAAAACATGTTTCATTAGTTTTCGTAAATATGATGTCAACTTTAAATGTTTTGTATGCAAGCTTTTCGAGTCAATAAATTTATTGATGCATTATGTGCAAAAGAAATTATATTTATTTTTTAAAATTGATGTTGTAAGTGCAATATCGAAAAATTGTGCATCGTTAACAATTGATTTAAAAAACGACGACAAACATAATAACATGGAAACAAAATGAAATATGAAAAAAAAATTATTTAAACGGTGAACATCAATTACACCATACAACCGAATAATGCAAAAAAAAAAAAAAAAAACAACAATCAAAACCAAAACAAAAGTGGGTCATCCGATTCAAGTTGACAATCTTAAGTGAAATTAAATTAATTAAATATTTAATTAATTATTAGATTTGAATTTTTAATTGGGTTGAATTTGAATTTAATTAAATATTTTTTGTGTTTATTTAATTAGATTGAAGAGGTGAATTTGGTTAAAAATTTGATAATTACATGTGTACGTGGATATACATATAAAATTGTTGTGAAAAAAATAAAAGGAAAATTATATTTGTTAAAATATAATTATTAAAGAAAATATATTTATATTTTGAAAAAAAAAAAAAAAAACGTTTGATGTTATTGGAAAATTATTTATTGAAGAAAGAAAAACTGAGAGGAGGAAAGAGAAGGATTAAAAAGGAATTAAGGGAAAATAAATTTATTTTTTTCGCACTCCATAATCCTGGCCCCAAAAGTGAAAAGGACTCTTTCTTTTTTTCTTTCCCCCAGATAGCTCCTAAAGTTCAGTCTATAAATTGAAAATTTTCTTGATTTTTTAGTTAGAAATATCCATCGATATCTAATTTGATTGATACTTCCATCTAATCTTACCTATGATCACTTTCTTAATGAATGCTTGTTTGCACCTAATAGAAGGTTTCTTTTAGATTTCTATTCAATTCAAATTGGTATTTCTCACACCAATGACTTACATTTACAAACTGAATCTCAGATGTTTAACCAAAACATTAATACATATTTAGATGAATCTTTATGTTTTCATCTCAAACTATGACATTAGGAAACTGGTAATCAATCCTACAAACAATCACAGCAGTCTTTGAAAAGCAGTGGAAGGGTTGTGATAAATTTCTTCAATATTACTCAACAATCTATTGCAATGCAGCTCTGTGCAACGGTTGTACTGTCAACTTGGTTCACAAATGGGTTTATCTTCACCCAAACAAGTGAGAAAACTGATGCCAACAGTACTGACCATAAAACAACAATGGTAGGCGTCCTGTTTTGGCGACCCATGAGACCTTTGAGGAATGGATAGAGATGAAAAATCACCCAGAAGGCAAAGAAGACCTTGCCAAAAAGAGGTCCCCAAGCTTCATATCCACCATTTAATGCATCAGAAAATCCAGCAACGACACCGACCATGTTAACGACAATAAGAGTTGTAGGAGGGATCAAAAGTGTTGTCCATTTCACCATGTAAAGCTCTCCGAACTCAGCATCGTCAGCTGCCTTTGCAGTAACTGTGAAGTTGGTGTCAATGCCGGCTAACATCTTTAGGAACCCTTGGAAGACAGCAAAGAGATGGGCTGAGACGCCTCCTATGACCCAAAACTGTTCGTTACGCCATATATCTTCAATGCTAACACCACTCCAACGCAGCTCAAGAACACTTGTGAGAATGATGGACAGGAAGAGACCGAGAAAAAGGGTACTCGCTAGGTTCGAGAGCTGCATAATGTTGAAGAGATGACTTATTTAAAGAACCAAAACTAATTAGGAAAAATGTGAGAAGGAAACATACAGAAGGGTTTATCTAATAATAGGGATATTCAGTCCCACAAATGCAAGAGCCACATGATTCTATTAGAGTATTTCCAAGTATTATGAACAGACATGGAAAGGAAATACTGCTTAAAGTATACATTTTGAGTTTGTTAGGACAACAATAATGCAAAGGGTGAAATATTTACCGTTGGTATGATGAATTTCCCCGTCAACAGGCAGATTGCAGGCAACGAGCAGTAGGCAACGAGAGGGAGGGAAGTGAACGGATAGACAATGGTGTTTATGTATGCCATTCTTTGGAGCCATTTGAGTCGTCCGCCTGCGAATCCATACCATAATGGACAATGTCTACTGAGAAAAATCTCAACAGATCCGAGTGCCCATCGAAGAACTTGGTGCAGACGATCGGAAAGGTTAATCGGGGCTGATCCTTTGAATGCTGGCCTCATGGGCATGCAGTAGATGGACCTCCATCCTCGGCAATGCATCTTGAAACCCGTTAAGATATCCTCAGTGACCGAACCGTATATCCAACCAATCTAAAAAAGCAGAACCATAAGCCCAAAAATGGTTGACAAGTGTTTAGAAAATATTGACTGAAGCACATATATATGTAAAAGAGAGACAATAGTTCTAATAATGTGCTAATATCAACTAAAACTAATACCTCTTTTCCCCAGGCAGTCTTCTCTTCATAACCACAGCCAATGACATGAATTGCTTCTTTGATCAAAGTCGATGGATTTGCAGATTCTGCAACTCCTCCATTTTCCATTAGTGTAGACTCAATAAATACAGAAGATAAGCCAAAAGTTTTCTCAAAGCTCAATTGAGAAATTAGCATTGACCTCTCGTACTCATCATAATCTGTGGAACAAAGTCAAAACTAGATTCAAGAAAGAACCCAGAAAACTACCGCCTAAAATTTCTAAAACCAAATTCCTCCAAGATTAAACTTACTATCTATTTCCCCGAGGTTAAAGATTGCAGCATCAAGCTCTTCTCTTTTTGCATCTCTCTGAATCTCAGTCGGATCTTTTGAAATCTTCTTGGAAGGACAGCAGCACGAGCAGCAGCCACACCAGGAGCAGGATGATGATGATGATTTCTTCGATAAGCTAGGCAGTGTAGGAGGTCCGTAGCCATAAAGAGCCTGTCTATTGAAAACACAACCTGTACCCACGTATACTGGTCCCTGGATCCCATCCAATCCTTTCATGTTCACCTGAAACAAAAATGAAGATCCTCACTGCTGATGAACTCAGATGCTCTTGTGAAACATGGAAAGTTTCTATCAATTATTCTTCTGCAGGGAACTGATAGAGTAATCATATGTACTTTTAAAAAATAAAACTAATTTAAACTCACATCAAAGAAAACAGTGTTGCGATTGGCATATCGATCACTTCGATCAATGCCATCAAACCTCTGAGGAAATTGAACATAGCATACATCTCTGCCTACTTGTGGGTCCATCAAGAAACACATTGCCTCACGTATAGCTTGGCTATTGTTAACATAATGATCACAATCAAGGTTGAGAATGAAGGGGGCGTTTGTGAGAACTGCAGATACTCTCACCTGTTTAAGGACAAATATTTGAGCATACAACTTTGATGGGCTAGCAACAAATAAAATATCGTAGATAATTGAGTACCAGAGCATTTTCAGCACCAGCTTTTTTGTGATGTTGGTAACCAGGCCTCTTCTCTCTAGAGACATAGACTAGTCGAGGAAGTTCATTACCCTCTATGTCATGGGCGCCGGTATTTCCAAGAAAAACCTGAAACAATCCATCCTCCGTCATTGAACATTTTGATTCAATTTTTTAAGTGAAAGACAAAGAAAATGCGTTGATAAACTATTGAACATAATGGACACAGAAAAATAGAAGGGATTATACAAATTTTCTAAGATATTAAAACTCGAATGGACAAGCAGTAAGGTCTTGAACCATTTTGAAACAAAGATTTTTAGGAGCATTTGATGCTTCTTAAACTAAAGTAAAATCATTACTGAAGAACTTCAAAAGTCTCCAATCATTGCAGAAGATATAAACAAAAACGTACTCTAATAGTTGTTAATTCTACGCCAGTCAAATTTGGTCCAGGTTCGATACAATTTGAACTGAACTTTTCTATTAAGGTAGGGCATTCAGAGAGTCGAACATTTCATGATACACAAGATAAACTTGAAACTGACGTAGAAAAGCAGGTGAGCATTCTTCTCTATTAGTAGAATAACGCAAATGGAATCAAATGAATAGTGTTTAACCTGAATCATTCCAGGGTGGTCACGTGGGTTATTTCCTGGCCAAGCTGTTCCATCTTGCATGGACCAGCCTTCATCTGGCGTTTTCTGAGCCTTTGCTACCAAAGCATTGACTCGTACTTTAAACTCTTCATAAGCTCTCTGCCACAAATCAGCAGACTGATTGTTAAATATTTGTTTCCAACCATTGACATAATGATATACTAAACACAAATCAACCAAGTCACTTAATCATGGCAATGACCAACAAGGAGCAGACTGTGAAGAAGAAGCTTGAAGTTCTTACTTTCATTGCTCTGCGTTCCTTGACAAAAGAAGGTTGCACTTTATCTTTCAAATAGTCTATTTTCTGGGAGAAGTAAAACTCAGGAGCTCGAGGTTCAATGGAGAATTTCTTGCAGAATGGAACCCACATTCTTGCAAAGTCGGCTGTTTCAACTAGAGATTCAAATGTAAGCATAGCTGCACCATCGTCAGACACATAGCAGGAAACTTTATCGACAGGATAGTCCACAGCAAGGATCGAAAGCACGGTATTGGCAGTGATTAGTGGAGGTTCTTTCAATGGATCAACAGTACTCACAAAAAAATCCACAGCAGCAAGCTGAGAAGGTTCTCCCTCTCTTTCAAACCTGACGTCAAAAACAAATAAACACACACAATCAGGAGCACTAGACTGAAGCACCCTAACCTACCACCTTTTTTGTTTCTAATTAGTTAGTTCCATATTTTATCTGACATTTTATCATTCTACCTGGCCTACATGGTATCCAGATTACACTGTTTTAGGAAATGAATTTGGGCATTGACTGAAAGCGACATAACTATAACAATATGATTCTAGAGTACTCCGTAACTAAAAAAACTTATTTTGCCAAATCTGAGTATAACTAAATTGGTTAAGCATATGGTCTCATCTAAGAGGCTAGAGGTGGAAATCTGTCATTTTTTGTTGTTGAACTCAAGTTGAGAAAACTTATTTTAGCAGTCCAGTTGATTATTTAAAAACAAACTATTACAACTGAGGGCAGAAAATGGAGTCACCAAAGCTTTTTTGATACATTACAACACCCAAAACATGAATTATAAAAACAACGCTCCCAAAAGTTGTTTGATAACCATTCTGTTTTTTATTTTTAGTTTTTGAAAAATAAATTTATAAAGAAAGCATTTTCTAAAATAGCAAAATAAATTAAATATTTAGAAGCTATAGCAAAATTTTAGATTCTATCAATGATAAGAAACTAATAGACATTTATCACTATCTATCAATACTAATGATAGAAGCATATCAGTGTCTTTAATATCAATTATTGATAAAATCTGAAAGTTTTGCTATATGTTGTAATCTGAAAGTTTTGCTATATGTTGTAAGCACTTTATCAAATTTGTTATTTTTGAAAATTTCCTGTTTATAAACATGAAAAATTGCATTAGATGACAAAAAAATTTAGAAAAAACGGCTCATAATATATATATTTTTTCATATTGCAAATTTGGTAAATATAACGGTAGTCAACGATAATTTGCTTTTAAACTTGCTATTTTTGCAATTTTGAAATGTAAGTGACATAGACTCTATTTTCATAAATTTTTTTTGTTATTTTTGCAAACTCGCCTATATACATCATCTCCACCAATTAGTTCCTTTATTTAGTTATTCATTTTCTACCAATATTTTCCAAAAGCAAGTGAAGTTGTAAAAACATAAAAATAAAATAAACTCAAAAACTTGTTTTTTCATTTTTTAGACTTTGACTAAAAATTGAAGGGTTGCAAATAAACATGAAAACCATAATAGAAAAATTGGAAGAATATAAGCATAAGTTTTATAAGTAGAAAATAAAAAGGGAAACCGTTGTCAAATGGGGCCACATCAATAAGTTCTAAGCTCCTACCTGGCCGATAATCTGTCAATGAATGTGTCTCTGCAGACGGGAAACCATTTAGGGAACTGATCCAACACCCAGGAGAAGGCAAACCAGATTTCGCATATGATAGAAGTGAGCCATAGACCAAAAGCACTATCAACAGGATTTGTTATTCGATACTGAAAGAAAAGAGCTAGAATGATCAATCGCATGATTATCACGATTCTGTATGGTGTTAATCTGCTGGAAGGAATTGGATAAACTGAAGAAAATGAGTGTGTAACCGCAGCCTCCTCTGAAATCCTGGAAGAACAAAAATCACATTTTTCATAAGTTGTTGTGACTACATATCATATAATCAGAACAATGTTATTCCAGCCTTTCTCCTGACTAAAATTCATGACAGTAGTTTACATTCTCCTCGTAAATATGATGTCAAAAATCTAAGTCATCAAAAAGTGTGCGGTACGAAGTCAGTTTATAGAAAAGCACATCAGCAAACAGAAACCACCTTTTTGCTCCAATCATGCAAGGGCACGACCAATATGATCATTAAATTGTTAGAAATCAGATTAAAAAAAGAAAAAACCAAGACCTCCTTAGACTTACTGTTTCTCCTCCATTTGTTGATGGACGGGAATTTGAGCTTCCTGTTCAGTTTTCACGGCAGGCCGTTTCTTTTTATTCTTCTTATCCTTCCAACTCTCTACTCTGTTCTTCCAAATAGGGTTCCCAGATTCATCATTCAATTCTTCACAAAATCAGGAAGAGATTATTAAAAATGGAACAATATTAAAAGCTTCCAACATGATTCATAAAATGAACATTCTTTACCACTATCCACTGTCGACACACTACTGACATGTCTAGCATGAACACCAACGTCCTAAGCAAAGAAACAAAAACAACAAAATTGAGATATAACCTCGAGTGTCTAATATAAGGAAATTCAATAGTAAACACCTTTAACTCGGTCACAAGTAAACAAAACTGACAATAAATTTTACCTGAGAATGACTGAGATGAGATGCCATAGTGTTTCGATCTCCTGATCTCTTTGTATCAGCATCCATCAGCAAGTTCTCTGAAAATTCGGAACCACTAATATATTGTGATCAACGAGAAACATAGGACGGAATAACTTTCTAAATACGTAAAGACACTTTTAAATCATTCCAATCAGGCCTTGATTCTCATAGACACTCTATACTTCCTAACCAATTCCTTTAAGTATTAGCGAATCCATAGTTAACATAACTCCCTACATGGAAGTATCTAAGACTATTAAACTCTCAAACAACATATGGTCAATCACAAGTGAACTCAAATAGTAATAGAAATTTCACTCAATTAAATTCAAGCGCATGAACAGCAAAAGCACAAGACTACAAATGAAAGAAACTAGATTAGTTCAACCGATCAGAGGATACCATCAAATGGAGAGCCACACCGCAAGCAAACATTTCGGCCTTCCTTAATATCATACTGAACACAGACTTTACAAATAGGAAAATGGCACTCATGGCAAGCAACGAAAAGCTGGCCATTGCCATCAACCCCGACTGGCTCACCACAAGTGTGGCAAATGGGAACATCAGAAACCATCATCTTGTTTCTCACTTCTCCTTTCTTCGGAGAACCCTGATTCTGGAACCTCAAATCAAAGAATCAGCCCCCGAAGCCCCGCAATCCAGGCTTTGCGAGTGATTTTAAATGGAAAACACAAACCCAGATGGGTGGAATCGATCTGTGCGAAAAGGGGGGTGAAAGCATTTTAGAAATGGAGGAAAATGGAGGGTAGTAGTTGGAAAGATGAGAGAGGTTGGGAAGTTGGTTTCAGCCATCTGCAGAGGAGAGGAAGAAGAGATGAGAAGCAAAGTGTGTGTAGAAACAGATTTGAATTTTTGCGGGAAGTGTAAGCAAAGATTTGGTTAGGGAGAGTACGTCTTTGATTTGAACTACTAACAGACGATTGTGCACCAACCCAAACCGCTACAGAAGAAACTGGAAAAGCAACCCCACAAACACAAGCAACCCAGAGTCTGTGAATCTTCCAATTGAAGTGCAATTCTTAGTGAAGTGTGAATCTTCTTCATTCGAACTAGACCCATGAAAAGAAAACTAGTGGCGCTAAAACAAATCAAAACTTAGGCTACCGTTGATTCATGCAAAATTTCATAAAGTAACCAAATAGTAAAAACTTTTCTATCACCTGTTCTTTTCCACTTATCTTTCCTTTCTCTCTCCAACCAATGTGCACCAAAATTTTACATATATTATCATAAGTATTTGATCACGTAGTATTTTTTTAAATGATTGCTTAATAGTAAGTGGTCAATAGTTTGGACTCAACCACATGATCACACACTGAAAATTTCTTTTTTACTCTTGTGATATAAATTAAAGTTGAATCACAATCGTCTCTTACCTCGTCCGCTTAACTTTACTTCTTGTTCGCTTTCTCTCTTTGCTTATGCTTCTCTCAACGCTCATCTCACTACTCTCAATGGTTAGGAGGTCGATGAAAATACATTTGAAGTTCAAAGAGAATACGAAATGTGCGTTGAGAGAAGCATAAGCGAAAAGAAAAAGCAAATGAAAAAAAAAAGTTAAGTGAATGGAGTAAGAGATGATTGAGATTCAACCTTATTTTATATCACAAGGGTAAAAATGATATTTCACATGTTATTTAGGTGTTCATCTGATCACGTACTTCAGTCTAAACGTTATTTCACTTACTATTAAGCGATTGTTGAATAAATACTAAGTGATCACGCACTTGTAATAATATGTAAAATCTGTAAATTTTGGTGTATTGAAGAAGTTGCTTGGAGAGAAAGGAAAAGTAAAGATAAGAATGTAAGTTCACATAGCCAAAAGGTTAGTTGGAATAAAGTTTTTAGAAATGAGTAACTAATAGAAAAGTTTTTACTATTTGAGTTACTTTAACAAAAAAATTATGTTGATTCGTGTGTTCATGGATTGGTTAATTGTTGAGTTCATGATATTTGTTACAAAGAATAACTATGAAATTTGAAAATGTTGTTTTTTCTTAAAAATAGAACTTGTTTTAAAGAACTAAAATGAGCATCATCTTGACCAAACCTACATAATCAATTTTCAAACATTAGCTGTTATGTAAATGATGATATTGTAAGTGATGCCGTGTAGACTTTTCAACTCTTACACATTAACTACTTTTAAGGAGAACTTTTACCCATTAGCAAAGAAAGAAAATCTTTCCAAAGCTTCTTTAACAAAATATAATCAAAGTTCAAAAATCAACCCCAAAGTTCATAAACAATTGGAATAATTTAAAAAATTAACAAACGACACTAAATCCAATATATTTGAGTTGAACCGTCTCACTTTGGTTATGTGAGTGTCCCAACCTACTAGGTTTGTTTCAATATTTCAACAAAGATATAATAAATTATGTAACTCCTGAGTTTAGAGGGAACTTGATTACATTTTAATAAGATGGATATTAAATACGTAAAAGTATGGTTAAAAAAAACTTAAAAAGTTAAGACTTACTCTTTACACCAACAAATTATAAATACAAATGTTTAGTTTAGTGCTTAGTTTGAAACAATTATAGGGTGTTTCCTTTAAAAAAAAATTTAAGATGTATGTAAGTGATAACAAAGCATGCTAAAATGATTTGTATTGATCAACCTTAGAAGTCTTCAAGACAAGTAAAAATGATGTTATCAAGTTACAAGGATGTAGAGAAATGTCAAGACCATCCACCGCCAAATCCAAATTCTAAATATTAGACTTGAAGTGTTACAAAGTATCACTAGGGTGACGTAACAATTGGTGCAAAGTTTATTTCATTTTAAAAATGCCGAGAATTGTATTATCAAAAACAAGTTTGTTCATCCTTTTCTTCCATGAATTTCCAAATTTTCGACAAAATTTGATGTCTGTCAATGATAAAAGTCAAAAATTTTGTAATATTTTTAACAATTTTATTATTTATAATAATTTCCGCAGAATTTAAAAAACTACAAAAAAAACAATACTTGAGATTTGAGATTACAAAAATCCTAAAAAAATAAATAAAAATAGTTCATCTCTCTAAAAGAATTAAAACAAGAATAAGAATATTAAGGGTCTTTCCATTAGTCTTAAAACAAAACTAGAAAACACTATTCCTTCTTCCTTGAGAATTCTTGACATCATCAATTGAGTGATTTAGCCAAACTCTAAACTATATATAAATATATATAGTCATAACGTTTTTTTTCTCACAAAGAAACATTAAAAAGTGTATACAACTCCATGGAAAGGAAAACTACAAAACAAGTTAGACAACTAAATCTCCTGCCAGGCTTGTGTAATTTTGCATTAAATAGAACATCATGACTAATTACTTCAAATTATCTGTTTTTCTGTTTAATTCTCTACTTCAGAGATGAAAACCATGGTAAAGAATGGTGAGACAACAAACACAAATTTCAAAAACTAAAAAACTGAAAATCAAATGATTATTAGGAGGGTGCCGCACCTTGTAGGGCAGGCAAGATTTGGAAGCAATTTTTAGTAAATACTAAATCTTGGTGTCAAAATTGTTACTCTTTAAGGATCTATAATCAGATGCTTCAAATATAAGAACAGCAGCATAGTTCAGAATTCCTCAGATATCTTCCTAAGCTCTGATTATGAGGAATTTATGCAACATTATATACCTTCACTACTTTGCTAGTATCACAAACGATAAGGTTTTCTGTTTCAGAGGGAGTAGTACAAAGCCAATTCACCTGCAGAAGATTGAATTTCCAACTTAGAAACTAATTGATGAAGCACGAGTTAATGAGTAATGATATGGGTAGTGACATGCAACTAGAAATAAATACAACCTTTTTGCTCAGATTGATGTTCAAATGAAGAACCTCGTTGTTGCTGCTGCTAGTTTTCCCAGCATCAGGAACTTCACACCAATTCCAAAGCTTTATGCACTTATCATTCCCACCAGAAACTATAAACTTCCCTTTCTCTCCAAATTGAGAAAATGCCCTGAAAATTTCCACTTGGTAAGGGAGATTCGGTGCGTTGCGGAAGGGGAGAAAGAAATTACTTACACACAGGACACGGCAGCAGAATGTCCACCAACAGTGTAATCCAAATATAACTTCTTTCTTCCAGTTTGCTCTTGGTTATTCATATCACAAGCAGCTGTAACTCCCTTAGATCTTGATTGTACTTTTTTACCAGTTTTTGAGGAAGTCTTTGATTTCTCTGATTCAATATCAATCACATGAACAATACCGTCACCCCTTGCAACGACACATATCTGGCCCAATCTGTCCAGCATATTAACTTCAGGAACTGCTATTGCATGAATAAATGCAGGATTAAAACATTGTTCCGTGCTGCTGGATGGGTGGTTGTCAGGGATATCTGTTGAAACAAAACAATAAAAATATCAATAAAAGTGACATCTTATATGCGTGTGTATTTGACATTATCTGAACTGATGTTGGCATAATCGTTACTGTTGATATTCTTCATACATGATCGTTGACATTGACATAAAAAATTTTACAACTTAAATTATATGTATATTGCCAACAAGAAAGTACAATGGAGAGAGATGAGTTTCTGAGTCTAGTATTTTTCTTCAAAAGTGCGTATTACCATCATCAGTATCACCATTGCTGACATCATTGGCAATTTCATAAACCCAAGGGGCTCTATGCCAAACTTTTGCTTCTCACGGATGAAATAAAACTTGTACAGGCAAGATACAATACAAATATCTTTCAAGATTAAAACTACAACTAGTATATTGTATTCATCTATAAACCAATTCCACACGAGAAATATGTTCAGGCTAGAATTCTGAAGGGAAAATAGATTCAAACACTTGCATGACTCACTCTACAGGCAAATAAATCAAGTTTTGAATAATATAATTTTTTATACCAGAATTTAGCACCAATGGAAAATAAAAAATTTGTAAGTAAAAGGAAAAACTGAACAATTACCCCGAAAAATAGAGAAATCATACACCAATGTGGTGCTATAATTGGATGAACAAGCCGAAAAAGAAAAAAGAGTAAACTAGTGCAAACAAAAAGAAATGCATCATGCATGGAACAAGAATAACACATAAACAGATGGGCTGCATATGTACGAACCAAAATCAAGTACTTGGATGGGGCGACCTCTAGAAAAGTCCCACATGATGAGCTTTGAGTCAAGTCCTCCTGTAATAACTGCATAATGCCGGAATTGTGGAACAGAAGTCAGATAGAAAAGGTGAGGCTTCCAATTATCTAAACATGGGACAACTTTTATTTCTTTTTTTCTTCTTTTTTTTAAAAAAAGGAAACATGGAACAACTGGGACAACTTGAAAACATAAATGGTGCATATATAGCATCAAGAACAACAATTAGCAAGGAAACGAAAGTTGTGGGTGACCCCCAATTAGCAAAGAAACTAAAGATTATTTATACTCTTTTATGAACAAAGCAGACTACTATACACTTTGAAGTATCTTAAGATTCTTAACCTGAAAAGCAGAAAAACCCCAACAAGACAAAACAGAGGCAGCACTCTGCTATAATATATTGATGATAATACTCAGAATATAACACAAAACAGAGATATAATCCAAAAAAACAGTAGCAAAAAACAAGATCAACACCCAGCTCCTTAGAGAAGGCTGGAAACTTCTCCTAATGAAGGGTATGGAAGCTTTCACCTAAAAAACAACATAAAAACCTAAAACGGAAATCCCCAAAAACATTCCCCAAATCCCACAACCACCATGGGTTGGCCTAGTGGTAAAAAGGTCAAAAGCTAACTAAGAGATCATGTGTTCGATCCACAGTGGCCACCTATCTAGAAATTAATTTGCTACAGGTTTCCTTGACACCCAAATGTTGTAGGGTCAGACTGGTTTTCCCGTGAAATTAGTTGAGGTGTGTGTAAGCTAGCCCGGACACTCACGACACTCACGATATATATATATATATATAAACCAAATCCCACAGTGGGCCCTGGTGATGCTTTCTCTCTCGTTGCTCCCTGAATTGCCAAAAGTCATGTCAATTCCTGGCTCTGCCCCTTCTCTTGTATGTGTGTAATATTGGGGGTCTAAGAAGTACATCCTGACTTGTGACACGTTAACCACCAACAGTCCTAACTTTTCATTGTCCTGAATGTCTAAGAGTGACAGTCAGCATAAGAATAATATCCATAAATCCACAATAAATAGAACTTTTTTATTCTCTCAAATTAGTACCCTCTTCAATGTCTAGAGGTCATCCAAGTAAATATGCATGCGAAACAACACTTACAATAAATCCTGACTTTCTAGCCTAGGGTAACTTGTAACTTTAGAATTGGTTCTTTCTGTTAAGTATTTGTCTATAATATCCCAGAAAATTTTGAAACATATTCAGGACGTAGGATCCTAAAGCCATATTCAAATTGATGGACAAACTGTGAAAGAATAAGAAGTCTTCTCTGGACCGAATCATGGATCACACCAAAATCCAAATCCAGATTAAATACTGTAGGAAGCTGCTTTTTACAATAATCAATTAAATATGCCAACAAGCAGGATATATCGCAGTCAAGATTGAGACTCAAGCATTTGTATTATACAGACAGAAACCTTGAAACTTTAATATTTCCAACTTTCATGTTTCTTTTACTGCAATGAGATAAAGCCTCGTCATACTGAGAATCCAAACTAAATCTTAAGGTAATAATAACTCGTAATTCAATGTGTTTAGCCACTTATAAACAGTTCGCTGCCATATACTGATTAATAAAATAAGTGATATTGTTCCTGTAAAAATCAGAAACGATATATATTCCAAGATAAGTTATCATATCTAAACGATCAGAGTGCAGGCTGGACCACTGATGATCTGAAGTGAATGATCACGGGAGAATAAGTGGAGGTGAAAGTTACAATGTTTTGAGTTTACCTTCCCAGGGTCTCCAAGGAAGGAACTGAACACTGCTACAGATCTAAATATATGGTTCAGGATGCAAAGATGGGATCCATGTAACAAAACTAAAGAACCAAGCACGTGGGAAAACGAATGAAATACAGAAACCTGATTTATTAAAAAAAAAGGCTTCAAGTTATAGAAAAGGATACACTTGTATGGCCAGATCTTAATGTTTTATATAGGCAATTATTGTGAACATCAATGATCTGCCATAAAGAATATAATCAGCATCAAAATTGTCAATTTGGGAATAGTAAAAAAAACTATTTCTTGTGCATGTTTATTACTAAAAGGAGTGGAAATTCGTGGATTCTTGAACACAAAGAATAAGATTGGACAATACAATTTTTAAATTTCTATATATGTTATGTCAGTAAATAAAAAGTAACAGTAAAAAGTTTACAATATAGGTAATATCAACACTCAATATCATGCAATGAAAGTTAAAATGCTTATAGATAAAATACACAAAAGAAAAGCTTCAGTGAACTGCCTCCAAATAAGCTGACCAGGTTTTAGGAAAAAATGATGCTATCAAAACTTATGGGTTCACTGTCACTCAAACAGACATAGGAAAGCAACATCTGCTTAAAAATGTTATAAATAATTGAAGCTAGAATTTTTTAGTCCTTATGAGAAACCGAACTCAAATAAATATAGTTTCAACATCAACTTAAAAAATGCATGCTCACTTGAATTCAAATCCCAATAAAAGAAATCTCAGTAAGCTGAAGATGCTGACCTTAACATCACCACCATCATCAGCGGCGGCCAGAAAAGAAGCTTTTGGGCTACACGAAACCTGCATGGGAAAAATTTTAGACTAATTGTTACAGATCCAATAACAATTCTTTTTTCTAATTTAGAAAAAAGTATCTTGGATTTTGAAACAAGTCTCCAACCTTAAATAAAAAACTTGATAAAGGAATAACTTATTTCCATCGTTTCAACTGACAACCACCAAGGATCCCACCACCCCAAATATGTTAGTAATGATCCAACTAGAGCAAGATGCCTGATTAACTTTACCTGATTTATCTCCTCTTTGTTGTAGCTATAACTCCCCAACGGTTTCGATGCTGTGGCCTCCAAAAGTAAAAAGGAAAATGTAAGTCAATAGCAAAGTAACCATTGATGAACTAAAAGTTTGAAAGACATCCTCAAAGTGATATACACTTTCATGTATGAAAGACAAAAACATTACCAAAGTAGACAGACATATTTTGTAATATATATGCTAATTTGGGAGAAGTGTAGTTCAAAATGTTCTATTCTTTAAAATACAGATATATTTTGCAATATGTTTTTAACATTATGAAACTTACTTACCTGATGAACATCAAATGACTTAATTTCCTTCCCAGAGGAGATATAAATGACATCTTCATTCCCTGATAAGTAGAGAGGGAAAAATAAAAGGCAGAATGGATCAGCAAAAATTATAATGACAGAAATGAAATATTTCAAAATTATGCTATATAGGAGGTTTTCATTTCAATCTTGAAAAATTGCTAAACTTTTTTAGCCCGGGGCTTGGGTCGGCAGATCATTAAGTCTTCTAAAAGTTAGCACTAGGATGGATATGATTCAAGAATTTTTTTTTCCCATCGACGAATGGCTTACAAATAAGATTGAATAAATTATTTCTCCCAATGATATTGTTAAATAACCACTCGACACAAAAGCTTTGCTAATGAGTTAT
Organism: Cucumis sativus; assembly: GCF_000004075.3. NCBI lineage: Eukaryota > Viridiplantae > Streptophyta > Magnoliopsida > Cucurbitales > Cucurbitaceae > Cucumis > Cucumis sativus. The sequence continues at coordinate 20,182,898 of NC_026655.2, read as the reverse complement.
GGTAACTTTAATATTATATCAATACTCTAAGACTCCCCCTCATTTGTAGACTAGAAATTTTGGCAAAGGATCAACAAATGAGTCAATATCAACTGAAGAAGAAATGACTTTACAAGGGTTCGAACCCAAGACCTCGAATCTCTTGTTCTAATACTAGTAGGAGAGGGAAAAGAGAAGTAGCACGTGTCAATAAGTAACACGTGGGAATAATATGAGGGCTAGATAGTAATATAAATAAGAAAGAGGAGTTAGGCGGGAAAGTTAGTTAGGTTTTCATTTGGGTTGTGAGTCTTTCTCTGTCATTCCTTGAGAGATAGGAAGACAGTGGTTTCATTATCGCAATTGTATCCAAGGGATTCATCCTTATTCTACTACTAATAAAGTTGAAGTTTACATACACTGCGGATTCCATCAAATTGGTATAAGAGCGGTGAGATCCCCGGTTAAGAAAGAAAAAAATGGTACAGACTCAGATCGAAGAGAAGATGGAGATGTTCAAACAAGAAATACATGGCATTAAGAAGGAAATTAGCAAATTACCTGCGAAGGAAAGGACGTTGAATGAGTTAGCTAAGAATATGGAGAGACGGAATCAAATGATACTGCGAATCATGGAATCGGCTGCTCAAGATCGATCGACGATGAGCGAAAAATTAACCGAGTTATCCAGGCGGAATTCTCCGATGAAAGGTGTAGAAGACAGCGAAGGATCTTCAAGTTGAGAGATTGATATAAAGAAGGAAGAGAAGAAGGCGGACGACAAAGGCAGCAATGATCGAAACAAGTTTAAAAAAGTGGAGATGCCGATATTCAATGGAGATGATCCCGATTCTTGGCTCTTTCGTGCCGAAAGGTATTTCCAAATCCATAAACTTACTGAATCTGAGAAAATGATTGTTTCTACAATTAGTTTTGAAGGGCCGGCACTTAATTGGTATCGTTCCCAAGAGGAACGGGAGAAATTTGTTGATTGGGCTAACATGAAGGAAAGGTTGTTGATCTGATTTTGATCTGTGAGAGAGGGATCGTTGTATTTCGATCTGTGAGAGAGGGATTTTTGTATGGGAGATTTCTACGGATTCAACAGATGATAACGGTGGAGGAATATAGAAATTTGTTTGATAAGTGGGTAGCACCTTTATCAGACTTATCAGAGAAGGTTGTGGAAGAAACGTTTATGCCCGGATTAAAGCCATGGATCCAGGCCGAAATGGATTTTTGTGAACCGAAAGGACTAGCGCAGATGATGAGAATAGCGCAGAAGGTGGAAAACAAAGAAGATATTTGAAGAGAAACCAATCTATCCGGGTATTTCGGAGGAAAAGTAACTAACTCGTATAACAATTTTAAGGCTAATGCAAATGCAAAAACAAGAGAAAATAAGGGGAGTGTGAATTGGCCAATTAGGACGATCACTCTTAGGGGAACGACGATGGAAGAAGTGCGAAAGGAGGGGCCATCGAAGAGATTATCTGATGTCGAATTTCAATCTACGAAGGAGAAGGGATTGTGCTTCCGTTGTAATGAGAAATATTCTCATGACCATAAGTGCAAGACTAAGGAGAAAAGAGAGTTGCGTATGTTTGTAGTGGAAGGAGAAGGTGAGGAGTTCAAAATTCTTGAAGATGATGGCAGAGATCAGAAGGAATTGAACATCATTGAGATCACAGAGGCAAATCAAGCGGTGGTAGAGTTGTCCATTAATTCAGTCGTAGGTGAAAGGATTGATACAAGAAAAGGAAGTTATTGTGTTGATAGATTGCGGAGCAACACATAATTTCATTTCAAAAAAGTTGGTGAAGGAATTACAGTTGAACACAAAAGACACATCGAAATATGGTGTCATCCTGGGATCAGGTACGACGATAAAAGGGAAAGGTATATGTGAAGCTGTTGAGCTTCTGTAAGGAAGCTGAAAGGTGATCGATGAGTTTTTACCTTTGGAGTTGGGAGGGGTGGATGCTATATTAGGAATGCAATGGCTATATTCCTTGGAGACCACAGAAGTAGACTGGAAGACTTTGGTTCTAACATTCACACATCATGGGAAGAAAATCACTCATACAAGGTGATCCAAGTTTGACCAAGACCAGAGTGAGTTTGAAAATTTTAATGAAGAGTTGGGGAGAGGAAGACTAAGGCTTTCTAGTAGAATGCAGAGCCTTAGAAAGAAAGGAGACATCTGAGGAAGAAGACGCATTTGATGAAGAATTGACTGTGGAGGAATCGGTGGCAGTAGTGCTAAAGAGTTTTGAGGATGTGTTCGAGTGGCCTGAGACATTACCACCACGAAGAATGATAGAGCACCATATTCACTTAAAGACAGGAGTAGATCCAGTGAATGTGAGACCCTATCGTTATGCATATAAGCAGAAAACCGAAATGGAAAAGCTGGTTGAAGAATGTTAACATTTGGAGTAATAATACGGAGCACGAGCCCCTACTCAAGTCTAGTATTGCTGGTAAGAAAAAAAAAATGGAAGCTGGAGGTTTTGTGTGGATTATCGAGCCCTGAATAATGTAACTGTACCAGACAAATTTCCAATACCGGTAATTGAGGTACTCTTTGACGAACTGAATGGAGCTGTTATGTTTTCCAAGATTGATTTGAAGGCAGGTTATCACCAGATCAGAATGTGTGTGGAAGACGTGGAGAAGACTGCATTTAGAACTCATGAGGGCCATTACGAGTTCATGGTAATGCCCTTTGGGTTGACAAATGCACCCTCTACATTCCAATCATTAATGAATGCTGTGTTTAGGCCTTACTTGAGGAAGTTTGTGTCAGTATTCTTTGATGATATATTGATCTATATTAGGGATCTAAAAACTCATTTATATTCGGATTTTCACCTTGAGGACAAGGTAAATTTGGAGAAGGAGTGTAATGATAGACCCCCTATCATTCATCAATATAGTAGGAGAGGGAAAAGAGAAGTAACACGTGGGAATAAGTAACACATGGGAATAATATGAGGGCTAGATAGTAATATAAATAAGAAAGAGGAGTTAGGTGGGAAAGTTAGTTAGGTTTTCATTTGGGTTGTGAGTCTTTCTCTGTCATTCCTTGAGAGATAGGAAGACGGTGGTTTCGTTATCGCAATTATATCCAAGGGATTCATTCTTATTCTACTATCAATAAAGTTGAAGTTTACATACACTGCGGATTCCATCATATTCTAACAACAATATGTTTTGTGAACCAAGATACACCAAACAAACTTGAGAAACCTACAACGTAAAATGTCATCTAACTCAGTAAGGAAACACAGTCTCCCATTCCCATATTCTAGATTCCCCCAAGTTTTTTAATAGAGGCACTTCAATTCAATGTTTTCTTATCAACGATAATTTTTCTTTCTTTTTTTTTTCCAGAAAAACACGATCTTTACCAGCAATAAACTACAGTAAAATAAAAGAAAAAATTTAGCCTGGTGGACTGGCACACACCGGATTTTAGTTAATGCAAGCTTCATTAATGTTCTTTAATATGGATATACTTGAGATTGAAGAATTCAATGCGATATGGCGATTACTGATTTCATCCACCATTGAGAATTAAACAAAGAAATAAGTAGAAGAAAAATGGACCTGGCTTGAAACATATGGATGAAATAGGCTCTTTTCCTACTTCCATAATGGATACAACATCTTTGCATCTCATGTCAAACCAGCAAACACAACCATCCTACACACACACTCCAGAAAATGTAGAAGGGGAGTAAATTATGAAGTATTGACGTCATTAAAGAAGAGCTAAGTACAATTATCTTATGTAGTCCAAGCAGTTATAACTAACATAATCACAGTCATATAAAAGCCAAAATCATACAACAAATCTATGTCCTCGATTGTTTCTAACGTCAATTGTAGAACACCAATTTTTCAGGTTTAACAGCCTTCCCTGGTAAAATTTGAAGCTCAAATCAAGCACGGAAACTGTACAGACAGAAGTTATATTGAGATGTAATTACAGACTCAGGGAAGCTTGTGAAAACTTCAAAAACTCCGCTTAAACGCCAACACAAAGAAAAGGTTATAAAAAAAATTGGGAGGTGATCTTTAGCTACCGATACTTATTTTGAAATAGGCCATAAGTAGAGCCTTAATCTACCTCGCCTGAAGTGGCGACGAGGCCAGGACGGTCATTCGAGGCGACGCAGCACGTGGCAGTGCCTTTGTGACCTCTTAGTCGTCTCGGCGGGGCGTCCGACATCTCTGCCTCTATGCGCCTCGGTGAATTGGTCTGCCGACGGCCAACGAGTCGCCGATGATCGTGAAATTGGGTGTTCTTTGGACCAGCAGCCTAATCAGCTCAAACTCAACTCTGGGCCGCTTCAGTTTCAGCCCAAAGCTTAAAGCTCAATCATTTGCTTTCCAAAACACCTTTTTCTTCTTCTTCTTCTTCTTCTTTTTTAAAAGTTATTTCTATTTTGACAAAATTTTCTAAATTTCTAAAACAATAACAATGTTTTATTCATTGTTAGTAGTGAATTCATAGTAGGGAATTTATTAGTCTTGGGTACGTATCATTGAACCAATATTTGTTTGTTAATAAATAAAACAAATATTATATATTAGTTGAGTTATGCTCACTTTATCTATTTTTTTTTACTTTAGCTTTTAAAATAGAGGCATTTTTAAAAATAGAAAAATAAATTAAAATATTTACAAGCTATAGCAAAATTTTGGATTTTATCAGAGATAGTCTTCTATTAATATAGCGTATCAATAACTATCCGTAATAGAATTTGTTATAGATCGTAATATTTTGTAAAATCTACTGTTTTTAAAAAAATTACTTTAAAATATTGCAATATTATTAAAAATATAATAACAATAACCTAATATTTTAGAAGTTTTAATTTAACTATTAAGTTGTTAATTTTTTACCCTTTGTATTTTTGTTGCCAAGGTATTGAATGGCTTAAAACAATGAGACTTCAAAGTCTAAGGTCAAACCATAAACAAAAACATTACAAATCAAGAGAATGAATATGATAAAAACCAACCAAATAAACAAATAAAGAGCATACACAACTCAAGGAAACATGTCACAAAGAGAGAGACTTTTGAATGCACACAAGAGAAGTTCCAAATCACTTAGAACAACAAATAAGAACCTTTCACCAAACAATTAGATTAATCACTTGGAGAAGATGCAAAGTATATATGCATGTCAAATATGGTAAATAACAACAAACCAAGCAACTTGTGCTATAGTAACAAATCTAATTAGTTTTGTATTTCAATATGGACTTCTATCAGAAAACCTTCCTCATAAACATGTACCCCAAACCACTTTAATAAAGACATTAAAAATTAAATAATCTCTATACTCAACATCACGTATACGCATAACATAATAAGTTGGTACATCAAAGCACCACTTATAATATACGATCTCGCATATGTAATTTGACTCTATCAAGCCGTGAAATGAACAAATGTCTAGAAATATTACCTGGAAAGAAGTAAGTTCAAGGGAGTAGGCATCAAATGATGCCTAAGACATGAGGTCACTTAGGTACTAGAAATCGAAAACACACCAAATCGTCAAGAAAATCAGACCACACAATCCTCTCGATTAACCTCAATCACTATCAAGTGTGTACTTTGAGGAGATATCAAGCCGTGAAATGAACAATTCTCTTGTGGTCTGGAGCTTAACAATATAATTGCAAAATGATAAAAAAGTATATTTTATCAATTCAAACGAAAACTGCCATGTACCATATGACTCTATATTTAAACTTGTTGAAGTGTATACACTCTCATTTACAAAATAGGAAAGATACAAAATTTTCAATACACAAACAACCAAATTGATACCACCGAAAAACAATCAAACACAAAGTGAAAAAAATTCAGAAAATGAAGGTTAACAGAGATTACTTTACACTTTTAGAAAAATTAAGAACAAAATTCGTAAATTAGAAGGAACGTAAACTAAAAATGGAGAAACTTATTCATCAAAATACAGATCTGATTACAAAATTTGAATAGAAAAAACATCATAAAACAAAACAATGGTTAAAATTAGTGTGATCATCTAACAGTACAAGCCACTGCATAAGCCCAAGATCTGATATGCTCTTTCATGGCCATACTATCTTCAAATGATGGCATCTTCTTCGTCTTCTCCCCACCTCCAATTCTCATCTCTTCAAAAGACCAACATTCACAAATCTCCTTCACAGCATAACTCAGATCTATCTCTCCAACAATAAATTTTTTCCTCTGTTCCAAACCCCAACTCCTCCCTCCTCTGTTTTTTCTCCTCTTCTCTTCCCTCTCCTCGGTTTCCATCTCCTTCGCTTCACAAACATTATTTTCCTCATTTCGAGTGATGGGTGTCGCAATTTCTTCTCCGAGAGAACCAACGAAGTCGTTTTGAATGGGTTTTCCAACGACCGGTGGCGTTCTGTTGGAGAATACGGTGGCGAAGAACCAGAGAGAATCGAAATTCTCCAGAACCTGCTGGCCTTCCATCGTTGTATTGTATTGGACGCCCAAGAACTCAACGGAGCTTCAAATGAGTATTAATGCCCAAGTTTTAGATGGATGAATGTAAAATGACTAAAAAATGCGAGTCAGGACTTATTGTTCAGAGGGTAATATGGTAATAAGTTGCCGTGAAGCCACGGACTTTTTGACCCACTGTTCGTTTTGTAACTCCGTCAACATAAACGGAAAGTCGTTCCAACGGTCGGAAAGAAAACGTGCAAAACGACAATAATTACATGCTTCGTTGGAAGGTGGACCCTAGTTTCTTAGGAACGCAAACGAGAGCGTGTGGCTTCGCCTTAGTCTTACGCTCCATGGTGAGTCGCCCTCTAGAGGCTTCTTAACCCTTGGCTTGCTCGGTCGCACCGCCCGCTCTATCCTTTCTTATCTTGCTCTCTCTATTACATGTCAGTATCATTATTCTTAACCACCGAGATTTACCTCTGTTTCTCACCCAAACAGCATGATTTTGTTTTTCAAACTCATGTATCTAATTTAGTTTTAATTTTCAAATTAATCTACTTAAAATTTCTCGCATTCTATGTGGTGTTCAACCTACCACACTTCAATGTCTAAGTTAGTACGATAAATATATATTTCAATTAAGTATACAAAAGTAAAATTTAAGTTTTTCTTTGTAAATTAGTTACTTTTCTTGTAACAGTCCCATTCTTCTAACAATGACTTAATTACTTCCTTTGACAAATATTTATCGATTTAATTGATAAACTCAAAATAAAGATTCTAACTTTTCTATTTTATAATACTTGTTTTTTCTCGTGTCATCTTCCAAATTTCTTTTTACATTATTGGTAGCTTTCTTTAAACCAATCCTAAATACTATATATTATAAGTTACAAATTATTCTAAACTTAAAAATAGAGCCCAACAAAGGCTCCTCAACTAAAAGAAGATCAATATAATGTTATATTAACATCTTACAATGTAATGGCGTGTGTTCAATTTCATAACTCAATTGGAACTTTTTTCATTAGTGGGTGGTGCTTATTTCTTAAAATATAGATTAGGTTATGGTTTGTAAGTGTGGAGTATTCAAATATAAATGGAGAGAAACAAACAAAATCAATAGAAGAATTATTTAAAAGCTGGCTACTTTAGATTTCATGTGAAAGGAGAGAGGTTTAAAGGGTGTGAGAAAAAAGAAAAGGAAAAAAAAAGTTTAACAAAAGTTCATTACCATCTCAACGAGTTGATTACATGTAGTTTGACCACACAATTGTTAATTTTGCGGCCAATAATTCAACATTTGCAATTTCATATTCTATAATTTTATTTCTTACAAAAACAGTATTTCTTTTTTCAAATTTAAAATTATAATTGTTTTAAACCAAAATCCCAAACTATAGCTTATAAAAAAAAACACTCAAGAATCATCCATCATATCCCTCTACTATCCCAAAACATCGTCACTTTTTAAATTCCTATCCCTTTACTGTCGCAAAACATGATAACCTTTTTTAAATGAACATTTTTAAAAATAGCAAAATAAATTAAAATATTTACACGTTATAGTAAAATTTTGGACTCTATCAATGATAGTTTTCTATCACTATAAGCATGTTAATAACTATCAATGATAGAATTTGCTGTAGGTTGTAAATATTTCGTTAAATTTGCTATTTTAAAATTTTTCTTTTCTACTTTAACAAAGTGATTTTAAACGCAATAGAGTGAAAGTTATTTAATTTTAAAATTACAAACTATTCTTAAATAATGACAACTTTTTCATTTTTCAAACTTCTTAACAACTTCAATCAGTTAAGATATATATTAATTAATTAATTAAAATGTAAAAGGTTAATATCTTCCTTCCACATGCATATGATTTTGAAAAACATATCCTATCCAATTAACCACCGTATATGACCTCCATTTTAGCATATTAGGGTCCTTACCAAACCAATATTAACCATATAATAATTTCATCATTTTTTTTTAAATACACAATAAAAAAAGGATTTAGTTAATGTCCAAATTAAAAGAGAATGGTCTCTAAGTTCAATATTAAAATTATATCTAAAAATAATACAAGTTGGATATTTAATATACAAACAAAGGGCAATTCATTTCCCCCTCTCATGAAGGAGATGTTTTTTAAAAAAAAAAAATCAAGCAAATTTTACGTAATATTCTTAAGAATAAAATAAAAATAAATTGATGTCACTCCCTTTTGCTATATTTCTAGTCTTTATAAAAGTAATTTCATTTGAGTTTAAAAATATGAGGAAGTCTTGGTTTATATCAAGCTATTGAAAAGAGTACTTATGAAACTAGCTCTCTTATGTGGCAAACTTATCCCCATTTCTTTTACTTCTTCAAATTATTTTATCAAATTATTCCCCTTTTTATTAAAAAAAAATCACGTTTTCAAATACAACACAATCAATTAAAATATTCACAAAATATAAGAAAATTTAACTTCTTGTCTATCTATATCACTTTCAGTCTATCAATTATAAAATATAAAATTTTACTATATTTTGTAATACTTTTATTTAATAGTTTTGTCATTCACAATAATCTCTCTTAAAAATAATTCATTTATTTATGTCAATATCTTAAACTACTATAATTTAATAGATAAGATATGAATTATCTGTGTGAGAGGTTAATAGTTCTATTTTCTCTCAAACAATTTATTGAATTAAAATAAAACGATGGATTATTAAAATAGAAATAGTAGGAGAATAACTGTGTGTATAATACAAAGTCAACTATATGGCTCAAATGAAGACATTAACAGTAACATTTAAGAAATATTTTAGAAAATGAAAGTTACATACGTGACCAACGTTATTATTTTAGTCATTAATTTTAAAAAAAAAACATGTTATATATAAAAAACGTATAATAAAATATTAATAATACTTTTTCTTTTTTAAAAGCTTGGGTTCTCTTTTCTACCCATATACAATATTTTATATGCATGTTGAAGTAATAGTATATGTGTGTGTATATATACATATATATATTCTACTTTATCTTTGTATATTTCTAAAAGAATTATTTAATTTTAAAAAACATGTTGCACTCTATTAATGAAATAATTTGTTTTTACCCTTGTGTTTCAGCTTTTTTTTTTTTTTTTTTTTTTTTTGTATAATAGAAATGTTGATCCATCCTTGTTTTTTATACAAATTCATGGACAGAAAAAATATAGATGAAAATTTAGTATCTTTGATACATTAATGATTGATTGGCTCACAAAAATTAAGGTAACTTGCTAGATTGTTCTTGTTTTAATATCAAATGATTACAAGAAAACTAAGATGAAATTGCAACTTCTAAAAGAAAAGAAGTGTAATTGGAAAAAGAAACACCAATTTATGATATAACCAAAATGTTGATTCTCAATCTATATATTTGGAAAAGAAGCAAGAATAATTCCCAAGAAATTTCTGGATATATATTTACACATTAGCTTTGAATATCTCAAACATTGATCTCAAATCAAAATTATTAAGAAACTCCAAAAATTTACAATTACAAAAAGAAAAAGAATGCATTAGAGTAATGTCATCTGACAGTAGAAGCAACAGCATGAGCCCACCATTTTAGATTATCTTTCATATCAATCTGATTAGAAGGAAACCTCCATTTCATCATCAATGGCCTCTTCAACAATTCCTCTTTCTCTTCTTCTTCCGCAATAGCTTCCCAAGCTTCTGAAAGATAAGGCCTCGAAATTTCACCACCCAATTTTCTTTCTTCTTCTTTTTCTTCTTCTTCTTCTTCTCCTTCTTTATTTCCTTTCTCTTCCCTTTTCCCTAGCCTGTTCAATCCCGGAACTATCGACGCCAAGCTCGAACCTTTATCCTCTTCCGAGAAAACAAATCCCAAATCCATAAACCCTTTTAACTCCTCGAATTCCAGCTCTGAAAGACTCCGACTTTCCGACCGTCTCGTCCTTCTTCCTCTAAGCCTCCTCCTGTACTCTGTTTTTGGCCTCCGCTCAATTTCCACCTTATGGCTTGTCTCCGGCGACTCCGCTCCGGCGATGTCCTTGCTGGAAAAGATCGTTTGAAGCTTTGGAGAAAGGAGAACTGAATCGGGGGAATTAGAATTGGACATGAAGCTTAATTTAGAGCTTAAATCTTCGCTTATGGATCTCGTTCGAAGGCGAGGAATGAGGAATGATTCCTTGGGTAATGGATCGGGATCTTGAATTTGAGGTTGTAGGATTTGTGGGTTTGATGGAAAAGGATGATTGTTGAGGACTTGACGCTGGAACCAGAATGAGTCGAAGAGATTGAGAAGATGGTCGAAGTCCATCAATGGCGGCTGAAAACAGAGAGCTGTGTGTATGATTTGTTATTTGGTTAATTTGGTTATTGAGAAACTAATGGAAATGTGGTTTTTATATAAGTAGGGTTTAAAAACGTGTGTTGTTACGAAAAAGCCCTTGAAATGGTCAAAGATTTTAGGAATTAAAATTAAAATTAGGTTTTTCTTTTAAGAGTTACATTACATAGCTTTTTCCAGGAAATTATGGGGAAAATGGGTGCCTTACACCTCTGGATTTTACTACTTTAGATGTACACGGGAATGAAAATATTACCCACGTGTGGGTTTTCTTATATTTTGAAAGTTTAGGCAATAGGATGGTCTAAGTATGAAAACGTAGTCTCTCAAAAAAATGTGCTAAAAAACTATGAGAAAAAGAATGTCTTTTAGTATATACTATATACAATATTTTAATCTAAACATATATTTAGTTTTTATTAATTAGTAGAAAAATCAAATCTCTAACCTAAAACTTACTCTCCTATCTACTAAGAATTGAAACTCTTTGTTTAAAATATGGATCGTTAAAAGAAATAAAATATAAGTATGTAATATTCAAAACTTACAATTTTATATCTTGTATATATATATAGTTACGTTTAGAAATTTTAAATCTCAGGATATCTTGCAAAAAAAAAAATCACTTGAAAATTAAATGTTTTTTTTATGATTTATTAGTCCAATTTTTATTATTATTGTAAGTTTAAGAGATTCAATTGTCACGATTGAAAGTTTAAAAGTGTAATTGCAATTATTACGATACTTCAACGGATACATTTTGCAATTGACCCTAAAAATCAATATTTAAAATTAAATTAATAATTTTGAAAGTTTAATCACCCAACATAAAACTCAAAGTTTTTAGGCTAAATTTTTGTTGTTATATTTTTTAGTCTTTTTCAAATGAAGTTTATTCAATAACAGAAGTAATGCTAGAGGAATTTATTATTGATGAAACCCATTTATGGGTATTTATACATGTCCTCCAGTGAAACAAAACTAATAAGTAACTGTATAACTAATCTTTGAAGAAAAACTAATTTCCTTTTTTCTATTTTACATCTAATACCCCCCTCCCCCTTCAAGTTGGATTGTACAGATTTATCAATCCCAACTTGGATTGTATGTTGTAATAAGGAGAATGTGCCAAAGGTTTTGTAAAAGTATCAGCAAACTGTGAATTTGAACGAACTGGTAGGAGCTTTAAAATACCATCAGCAAGTTTTTCACGTATGAAATGACAGTCAAGCTCAATATGGTTGCTTCTTTTGTGAAACATTAGATTTTTGGCAAGGTGAATGGCAACTCAATTATCACAATACATAATGAAAGGTTGGGCAGTAGGTATGTGGAGATCACGAAGTAACGAATGTAACCAGACAATCTCACAAACAGTGGAGTCCATTGCACTATATTCAGCTTCAGCTGATGACTTAGAGACAACTGTTTGCTTCTTGGATTTTCATGAAATGAGACTTTCTCCAAGGAAAATACAAAATCTAGATGTGGACCTTCTGGTGTCTAAGCAAGATGCCCAATCAGAGTCAGCAAAGGACTTAATCTAAAAGGTCTTGGTTGGAGAAATAAGGATGTCTTGGTCCGGTGAAGACTTTAAGTACCTTATCAGATTATGAGTTGCTAATGAATGAGATTTACAGGGCTTAACAACAAATTGACTTAGCTTATTTACAGCAAAGACAATATCAAGCTTTGAAATAGTTAGGTATAACAACCTTCCAATTAATCTTCTGTATGCTGAAGGGTCATCAAGCATATCATCATCAGATTTCTTCAACTTGATGTGAGGATCCATTGGAACATGGAGTGGACATGGAGTGGTTTTACTGCTAATAGGCTCGTGTCTTGTAAAATATGCAAAGTATATTTGAGAAATGGAGATCCCTCTTTTAGTTTTTGTTTATACTTAGAAGTTCAAATTTTTTCAATAAATTAAGACACCAAATTTAATCATTACTGCTCATTTTTATTGTTAATTTTTCAAAATTTTATATTATTTATTAGACTGTTTTACTATAAATTTGGTAAGTTGCATAAATATCATTTAGACAAAAAATAATAAAATATATATCACAGCCATAAAATAATATCATATATACACAAAAAATGGTAAAAGATTAGAGGCTCATGCCTAGCTACCATTTGAAAGGTTTCTTCTCGATTTCTCAAAATTGAAAGCTATCAGTAGTAGGCAACCATTGTTAATATATAGTGGTCATCAAATTGATAGCTTTCAATTTGAGAAATTTGGTATCAGTTGCTATCATCGAAAGTCACTATCAGTGATATCTCCTATCAACGATAGTCAATAAAAGGCAAACTTGAAATTTTAATTTTTTTTATTATTTATCACTAGGTGTATGTTAAATTCTATCTTAAATTATGCTGTTTTCTATAATTTTTCTATAAAATTTCAAAACTTATTTCCATATATACAACCAATTTCAATAAAATTAGTATACAACCACCAAAATTGTATATTTGAAAATATAAGAACTAAAATTGACCAAATTTCAAGCATTTTAAAGTATATAAACTAAAATTCAAACTCGAAGCTTGATTAGCACCATCAATATCTAAATCATCCGAGAATACATAAGGGTGTGAGACAATTCTCTCTAAGGAACGACTCAACAAAATAGCATTCTACTGACTTCGGGAGAAAGGGATATCTCCTCACACAAGGTGTAGCAATGATCAAGTCTGAGCTATTGTTTACAAAAGCACAGGTGTACTCTGCAGTATATGTTGTAGGAGATCATATTTCTTAATCTCAAAATTAATAATTAATACCAGTTCATATCAGTTGAATTATGAGCTACATTGGTTGATTTTATCGTTGAAAATTTGAAATTAGTTGTCAACTGATTGATTAACTTTACCCAAACTTAAAACAAGTGAAAATCTAAACTTATTTTATTTGGCTTACATTTTTAGATTGATTTTCTAAACTCGGATAGTACAATGACTCTATTTATTATTTGCGTTATTGAATGATAAACTATATCGTAACTTTTTAACTTTAACTTAGTTCTTATAAATAAAAAAACAAATACTTGGAAGATATGGTTTTATTGCTTCAAAATTACTCCAAAATAACCAAAACCCAACACCCACCATCAAAATCAATGATTGTGTTTGTGTGGTGGGTATAAAACAACAATGCATTCTTTGTAATAATCATGAATCATTCAACCATTGATTGGATGCAGTAACTAAATTTGTCCTTAATACATAAATCCTTTCTTTTTACTCTACTTTATAATAATCTAACAACAAAACAAATCATGATGTTTGGAATTGAAAAACAAATTATGACTTCCCCTCCTCCTATCATATTGGAGTAATTAAGACCTCAAACCTAAAGCTAAAGTGAACTTATATACCTTTTGTAACTCTTTCCCAATTTCAACCTCTCTTACATAAATATGTTTCTTTCTCAACTTCTTTCCTTTTATTCTTTTAATTTTAGTTATACGGGTTTTTCACAAAGTTAAAATTTAATATTTATAGTTTGATTAATTAGTCAGAATTAATTTAATCCATATAATTTAATAAAATCTCATAAATAGTCCATAAAATTTAATGAAGACGTCTATAAGGTTTGATTAAGGCCTTAAAAAATAATATTTTTAAGGGATAATTTTGGACTAGTAAAAAGAATAAGATAAAAAAACATAATCAAGAGAGTTGCCTTATCTTAATTAAATGGCCCCATGATTGAAAGGGACGATGGGTAAGGTAAGTTCCATGGAAAACTAGAAAAAACAATTGGGCTAAAAGGCTAATGGGTTCCCCACTCCCTCAAAGGTCGAGATCGAGGTCAATCCTAATCCAATATGTGAAATTTATCTGTCGTAGGCCCCAAGTTGCAGAAGCGTTTTGCTTCCAAAAGAGGAAAGGAAATAGAATCTTAGTCCTATTAGGAGGAGAATGACCACTGATAGGTCTCCATTATGAATACAAAAATGGGTTTCCAACGTAAGATAATTTCATTTCCTACTCTAATACCATTCTTTGACCTTGCTATTATTTGGTTGTTGGTCATGACAAAAGATCATCTAGAAAAATATAATTTTTAATGCAATAAAGTTTAATATTACTTAACTTGACGTGCATATATTTATTGACGTAAAAAGATGTAAATTTCGTTAAAATGATAGATTTTCAAATTTTTGATTCATTGATGGTAAAAAACTGTCAAGAAAAAGGATGGATGATTCATGGATGGTTTTCTTGATGGATGATTGCTATTATAAATAAAAAAAAGAAGTGTTACTTGATAGACACAAACCATCAACGAATCCACTCGTGTTAAACTAATATTTAATTTGTGCATAATAGAAATTTTTGGTGCACTAATGTGAGTTTTCTTGACAGACAATGCCCATGAAGAAAACATATTTTGTTGACTGACTTTGACCCTAAAAATCATATTAAAACAATGTTTGTTTTGTTTGAGTCAATTTTAAAATATATATTTTACACACAATTGACTTAAAACATATATTTTTTAATAAAAAATTTAAGCTTATAAAACTCTAAAACAATAATTTATTCTAAAAAATTCAATATAATAATTATTTTTAGAAAAAAATATTTATAAATATAAAAAGAAAAAATTGAAACTATCTACTTAATAAGATAGACAAAATCTATAAAATTGTGTGTAATGGATTAAATTTCTTTTCGTTATATTTTATAAATAGTTTCAATTTTTTCATATAAGAATTTCTTTTTCTTAAAAAAATATTATTTATGGTTCGACTTTCTTGATGTCGGCATACTTAATTTTTTTATGTCATCAAATGAGATATTATTTGTTTGACGTGTTGTGTCCATAATTTTATTTTAGAAAAAAATGTAGTATTAAGATCTAACTTAAGCATCAAAGTGTTTATGACAAATACACTAGACTATACTTTTATGGCTAATCTTTTTTCAAAATTACAAATTTACAATTGACAACAATCATGACAGTTAGATGAATTCACTTAACTAACTAAATTATGAATATAAATGATGGAAATTAAATTAAGTATATAACAAAAAATTTATTAAAGATACAAATAAGTTACTGAAGATGGCAACATAGTTTCTCAAGCTTATTTAATATATTTGAATGCAAATAAATGAAATAGAGGATAAAAGAGAAAAATCCATTGAAGTGATGTAGTAAAATTATATTTATAGATTGTAAAGCCATATTCGCCTAATTCTATTATATTCCTTAGTATTATTATAATTATGATGATGATAATTAAATTGTATAATTGTATAATTAAGACAGAAAACGTGCATGAAAAATATGTAATTAAATAGAAAGAAAAAAAGAAAAAAACCCCAATGGCTAATCGTTGAAGTTTAATAATAATAATAGTATTTGTGTTTGGTTGAATAATATTAAATAATTGTAAAGTGAATTGATGTATTTGATTTGACCTAATGAGGTCAGCCACTCAAAGGTAAAAATAATAGGACCAGGGGGCATTATAGTAAAATACACATTCTTTTTAAAGAGAATATTCGGATACTCATTTTAGAATAAATTCGGAGATTCCAAGAAATCAACACACGTGGCCCAATTGAAGCATTCCATAATTGAATACATCAAATAAATTTATACCATCTCAACAAATGGTTGCTACATATTCATTAGTGTATAAATTTAGGCAAAAGAGGAACAATATGCATACAATTGATTTAAATATGCTCATATATAATGTATATATATATAACCCATAAAGGCACTTTCATTCGTCTCCTATAAAACCAGTAATTAATAATATAAAATCATATAATAAACAAAACAAACAAACATATCAAGAAGGGCATCATCTGTGATCGACTTACTATATATTAAAAAGAAACGAGAAACCAAAATGTTGCTGTCGTCCCCTTCTTCCCCTTCTTCGATCCTTAGTTGCACTTGGGAGCATTACCGGGCAAATCTCCTTTGGCAGTAGCGATTTTGTTATTGCCTTAATTTTGGCAATATGATTTTGTGATCACATAATATATAATATATATATGTGTGTGTGTGGGTTTTAAAAGGAAGGTGGCAACTGCCAATGGAGTAATTGCCCAGAAATCCAACCAATGCAATACCTTAGCTTTAGCTTCTTCATATGCATATACATATCTTTGTTTATCATCAAATCAATGCACTTTCTTTCGTTTCCCTTGCTACCTCTATATATACATACATAAAAGGTTGTGATGCTGCCATGAATTATTGAACAAACTTTTTTCCATTGTCAATATTATTATCTGGAAATCAAACCCAGCATATTCCAAGTACAATGCTCTCCCCCCTATGAAAGGAATGCAAGTATAATTCCTTTTGTTGCTTGGGAATGAGATTCCCCCTTAACTATATCTCCCTAAATCCTTATTAAACCTCTCCCTCTCTGGTACTAGGTTTAAACAATAATAATTCCCATGGATCTGATCCCAAATCAAAGAGATGTGGGTTTTTCTTTCTTTACTAAGATAGAGACTTTGAATAATTATAATGCCTGTTTTGTAAACTATTTGATTTCTTGTTTTTTATTTTTGGAAATTTAACTCAAATATCACTTTACTTTCTTTGTACTTTCATGTGGTGTTTCAAAATTCAAACCCAATTTTAGAAATAAAAAAGTAACTCTTAAAAACTCCATTTTTTACTTAGGAAAAAAAAGAAACTTGTGAGCAAGATTATATTCTATGTATTTCAACAACTATGATGCATATAAGGTCTCTTAAGGATACTATAAATAATGTTTGGGAGTGACTTGCAGTGCTTTTTCTATATAATATAAATTAAGTACAATTTGACCTAATTAAAATGAATGGTAGAGAGAATAAGCACTTAAAAGTGCTTTCACTTAAACATAAACTAATTATGTATATTTTAAAAGCACTCCAAAGTGTGTTGTTTACAACTTTTAATAGACATGCATAAAGAAATTACAATTAATCCAAAATAAAAAGAAAATAATTTTTGGGGTTATATATATATATATATATGTGTGTGTGTGTGTGTTTGGTTTTGGAAGGAAAAATGGAGATGGTATTGTGGTGTGCCACTTGTGCTTGAGAGCTTTATTCAAAATTCAAAACCAAATAAAAGCATCTCAAAATATACCATGCAGTTTATCCTTTTTAGGTTATTGATCTTTCACCATACACCAACTCTTTTCTTTTCTTTTCTTTTTTTCTTTACAGGAATTCCAAAATCCTTTTTCTCTTATTATTTAAAGCCAAAGAAATAAAAAATTATATTCCATAGGAAATAATAATCCTTTTGGTTGCAATTAATTCATAACCATATTAATTGTATTAAAACTCAAAACATTTTCCTTTATGGCTTATGGCTTAACTAACTTTCTTGATGAGTAATTATTCTTATCCTTATTATTTTGGCCTTTGGCTTCTGCTTGCCCCTTGGCTATCCTTTTTTATTTTTGCCCTTTGCCTACCGTTTTTCTCCTTTTTTTGTTGCCCTTTTTCCCCACCTACCGCTGTCCAACTCAACCTTATGAAAGAGGCATAGAATTGTTTGATGACAGAAAAAAAAACCTCACTTCTATCACAAGGATAAGAAAAAAAGACAAACACATGTACATAACAAGAACTAATGTGAAGAGCTTTTCGAAAAATGTAGCAAAATTAAATGAAAAACTATTACCTATCACATCAAATTTCTTGTATGAATTTCGATTACGAAAAATTACTCAATTTTATAATCATTAATTTATAAGTTGAAATTAGGTTTATAATTATATTTAATTTGAATGGTAGGTTTAATGTTTAGAGTTCATTACTTCTTCGTAAGTTATTCCTTTGGAGATACGAGTCAGTACTCCTTTTTATATTCTTTCAAAATTCTACCATAGAAAAAATGTTCCTTAAGAATATTGTGCTTCTTAATTACTTTTTGTTTAGAAAGGGAATTGTCCTACACTTCCTAAAAAAGTTATGTATTTCAAACCAAACTAGGAAATTTGTTTACACAAGGATTAGGCTTCTAATTTAATGATATATTATTGGTATGATAGAAGAAAATTTGGTACTTATTTTCTCTAATAATTGAAACACCATGGTAAGGCTTGGCTCAAACATTATTCATTTCCAAGTTTCTAGAAAGAAGAAATTAAAGGATACAGCATCATGTCTATTTTATAATTTTCACGTACAATAATCACATCAGCATTGAATTCCAAAAAAAACTAAACAAAACATTGATAAAATAATACAATCTCACATAAGAATACTATAACCAATATCAATTACAATTAGTGCACAATTTTAAAGTTTTTGTACTGCTTCAAATTTAACTAGAATATTGTTTTTTACCATTTAACAATTTAAAACCAAAGTCCTATGCTTCATATAATGTTTTTTTTAGCACATCATTTTCTTAAACATTTTGAATGTGAGACAACTACTCTTTTAATATTTTCTCAAAATTCCACGTAAAAAGTAAGTACATATTTGTGTATATATGTATATAATAAACTTTTCTAACTTCCAATTAATTTAGTTAATTTTTTAAGAAAATATATTTATATTTATTTAATTTTCTTAATTATTTAATTTGATTGTATTTACAAGTGAGAAAGGATCCGTCATTTACTTTCTTTTTTAAGGAGATTTTAGTGGTACGTGTTGGAGTGGTTAAAGAGTTTCAATCGTTTTCTCCCTTCTGCTTTTATCATCTTCTTCCTACGATCGAACGATTTCTATATAGCTTTTACAAAATTTTGAGGACAACTATTTAGAACCAAGTTCGTTACATCGCTTAGCTTCATACAAGTGTTCTTGAAGGGTGTTGGTATCCTGAGAGTGCCAAATTACTCAGTTACTAGTGAGGCCACATCTTGTCTAAGGATAGCGTCAACACGTTTTAATCCAGAATTCACAGGCTTACTCAAACCTTTATTTTCCTAATGAAACATTTTGATTCCTTGTTGTTTGGCTTTGGAATCCCTGACATTTTCGTTCGTTGGGTGCTTTATATATATATATATATATATTCTAACACAGCACTTATAATATATATACTTTAATTAATTACCTCTTAAATAATGCATTGTTCGTTATATATCATGTTTCATTGTCACAAAGATTTGTAAGAAAGAAAGGAAAAAATATTCGACACTAGAAAGAAAAAAGAAGATGGGATGAAAAGTAAAGGACAGGAAGAAGAAAAAGGAATGAAAAGGGAATATGAGAGTTGGATATGCTGCCCTTAAAATAGCATATCCAAGTTGAAGGTGCCGATCATCATATAATCCTTTACCATTTATAAACCCCATTCTTTAGTCTAACCATTTATGTATTATCGTAGCAAAAGGGTTGAGAAATGACAGTGCAATTCTCCTCTGGCAACAACATGAATGAAACAACAGTTACTTTTTTTTGAAAAAAAAAATGCATTTGTAAATGTGTTGTTTATGTTTCTTTGCCAAAGGAGAATTGCCCTGCCATTTACTCTTCGCGCAGTATATAAATTTTCACAAGGCAAGAAAGAATAAGGGTACACCGAGATATCTCAACTAGGTTTATAACTCTCTAACACGTCCCCCGTCACTTCTTAATATTAAAATGTTCTCCCACAGTATATAATACTCTTTCTTTTAGCCCTTTTCTTTTATATTCTATTGTACCCTTCATTTTTACTTTGTATGTCTAACTGAGCTTTTTGGTGATTTTCTCAACTCATGATTGCTATTGGAGTTCTCAATTTTTGTTTTTGGGCAAGTGTAAACATGTAAAAATCAAATCACTTTTTAAAAACTTCATTTGGTTTTTTAAAACATGGTTGAAAAGTGGATATTAAAAAAAAAAAAACTAGGTTTCAGAGCTTACTTTTTTTCTTCTTGTTTTCTCTCGAAAAAGCCTACGTTAATTTAGTGATCTTTCAATTTTGTATCTATTTAATTCAAAACTTTTAAATCTATCTATTCTTGAATGATATCTAATAAATCCTTGACAAATTAGACGTTGTTGATTTTAAAATTCATATACTTTAAATCATGATTAACTTTAGAACGCTTTCTCGTTCTTTCTCTCTTTTTCTTCCTAAAGTTTCTTTTCCTTCAACTTAATGTAAACTTTTATTATATTTCAATTCAAGATAGAAACTTTGGGTAAGTGTTAACAAAAATCCAACTAGAAGAAAATAAGTGTTTGATGTCGGTAAAAGTAAGAAGGGAAAAGAAAGATCACTAAAATGTGGATTCAAAACTGACAAAATAGCTAAACCTAATTTCTTGCCTTCTCTTTCATAAAGCAAAGAGAAAAAGGAAAAAGATAGAGATCTTACAATTGCAATGGACAAACCTCCTAATCTACATTTTGTTCTTCTTTCTTCTCTAACAAAACTTATCCAATCTCAAAAGGAAAGTGTTTTGGACAAGAATTTCAAGTTAAAATTATTAATCCATTGCATGAACGGAACATTGATTGTGTATTCATGATTTCGGTATATTGAATACAATCTCTAATATATTTGGTCATTTTGATATTCTTTTCTTTGAAAAGTAAACTTTGATCCCTAGTGTCGCTGATCATCTTAAATAAAATCTGCCTTTGTGTTTAATGATATTCTTGAAGGATCAATCTTCAGATTTGTTGAACTTCTTGATCGTTTTAGATCAAGCTTAGCCTTGTTGATCGATTTGGATTAACCATTGGTTTATTGATCAACTTGGATTGACATTTGAGTTGTTGAGCAGGTAAGATCGAACTTTAGAATTTTCTACTTCAATAAGTTTTAGAGAGTCTTAATCTTATATTGAGAGATGTGTTCTGGTCTCTAGCTATCTCTTCTAATCTTCCAAGCTTAAAAATGAAAGGGAAAAGGGTCTATTTAAAGAGGTTTTGGTCATGACTCTACATGGGCTTAGGCCCAGTTGATTTATGGCCATGGATTGAGGTTGGACCATATATCTTCCTTACTCCACTCCGGCTGCTGGTCAAATTAATCAATAAATACAACCATTTATTTTTTTTCTCTAATTTAACTTTTGTTTGATGAGGTGACAATTTATGATTAGCCAAATTTCTCTCAATTAGATCTAATTTAATAATAAATAGAAATTGAAAGATAATAAATTTTTTCATAAAAAACTAAAGTCATGATAAACGTTTTAAAGCATGTGCATAGCACATGAGAACCAAAGAGAGGCAATGGATTTCCTCAAATCATAAATGAGAAACTTCCTCACCAACCAATCATATTATAGTGTGTGTGTGTATATATATTAATATTCAGAAGAAAAAAAAAACCTATTTATTAAGTATTTCTTTCAAAAAAAATAATTCTTTTTATAAATGGTATCTTTTTTGAAAACTTGTACTGCACCAAATTAGCTGATATTGATGTGCTTTGGACTCATCCCTTTACTTCTTTTTTCACTTTAAAACTACAACATGAAAAATAGAAAAGAATGAAATGAGAAAGAGGGGATTAAATAGAACACAATGATTATAGTTGGCATTAATTATTCAGTGTATTTTGGTTTAGGGTTTGTCAATTCCCACAGATTATCTCACCAATCATTTCTATCTAATCTGATTTTTCTTTTTCAAAAGTCAATTTTTAAGTATTAAAGAAAAGAAAATGACAGATCCCATGCATGCCAACCCACCTTTCTCCTCCTCCACCGGCGCCGACGCCGATGGTCTCTTAACCGATCATACCTTCATTAATTCCCATTCTGTCAAAAGGACAGATCTGCCTCTTAATTACAAAACTCATATTTATATTCCTTTTCTAACCTCACCCAACCTGCAATCCGAAAATTAATATATTAAATTTGATTTCATCCCCTCTTTAGATCAATTTATTATTTAAGATGGTAGCAAAGTTGTTTTGTGTTCAAGTTTTTTAATATAACCTTTCTTTGAAACACGAATACAAATGCTTTTTTTTTCTCCATTCCCACCTTTGGGTGGAAGAATGTATGATTGATTTTGTTAAGATGGAAATTTATAGAGAATGAATATATGCTAGAAGATTTCAATATTTTGAATGATCTACTAGAGAATTTTTATATATCCTCCTTCCCTTTGTATGGACTTATTCAATGAACCAGGCTTGCTAATTGCTCTCTCCATGTAAATATATGATGTCAAAATTTTAACCATTATGTTTCTTTAATGGTAAACTTGATTAATTAAATGAAGGAGAAGTGACTTGTAATTGGTAAAAGAGGATGGATAGAATCCTACACGTTGGATTTTAGAGGATTCAACTTTGCCTTGAGTCTCGTATCTTCTACATGTCTCTCTTAAAATAGTGTTTTAGATTCACATTCTTAGACATTGAGTTTTATCTCAAAACAATGAAAAAATTCACTCATCAATATCTTTTAAAGATTGTGAGATCTCTTGATTTTTCTTAACGTGTGATCCTCAAATATTGATGATAAAATATGGATGAAATGATTATAGATCTAGTTTTAATTAGAAAGAAGAAAGATATCTTCGAAAACAAGGGAAAATAAAATGAAGATTGTTGTGATGTCTAGTAATATAAGGACGAACTATGCATGATAGTTAAGTTAGACGTATTTGACAGAAGACTCAAATTAGATGGTGGAAGAACAATTTACCTTTTCTGACCTAGGGGGGTAGGGTTAAGATTGTGGGAGTTTTCCCTGGATGCCCTCTGAATATTGTATACAAAGCCTTCCCCCTTGGCCTTCAACTCCATTTGATCTCTCCCTATACATATATATATAAAAGAAGACCATAATGAATAGAGTTGCCCATCCAAATTTTGGTAACAGCTTAAGCATAGTTATTATCAAAAGAAAGTAAAAAAGAATAATTTAAATCTAAAAGTATGTCTATATATTTCAAACTCTTTTCTATTTTAATTATTATTGTATTTTAACAAATCTTAAATTTACTTAATTAAGGATAAATTTTATCAAAATTAGTTAAATAATAATAATAATTATTATAATTTTAAATGGGAGAAAATAGACGATAATTAGTGATAAAGCTGATGTTGAGAAAATAAATGAATGTTGTAGCAAAGTACATGGATCCGACTAAAAATAAGCATTCAAAAACCTTTGCAATTTTCTAAAAACTGTACGTTGTTTTTTTGTTTCCAAAATTTAACAAATACTTTTAAAAAATTAGGCAGAAATAGAGAAACTATAAATATACTTTCTTCCCATTTTATTTGATTATATTTTCACTATCTTATAATTTCTACTTCAAGAGCCATACATAATTTCATTTTTGGCCTTTTTTGGATTCAATTTTCAACTTTCATCATTTATTTCTTTATATATATTTCTTAATTTGTTTTTTTTATTAATTTTTTATACTTTATATGTTTAATATTTCTTAATTTATTTTCTTCCTTTCTTTATTAATCTTTCATATATATACGTTTAATATTTTTAAATTTTCTTTTTATTTTTTCTTCTCCCAATTTTTCCCAGTTATATGTTAATTTAATTTTCAATTTTCAATTTTCATTATATTTAGATTAACGTATTTTTTAAAAAAATCAAATTTTAGATACGATTTTAAAATTGTTTTCTGTTTAGCTGTGTTTATTTTATATTTTATATTGATTAAGTTTTTTTAATATTTACCATTCATATAACAATTTAAGAAAAGTTGATAGAGTCAATTATTTTTTCATAAATTTCATATTTGTCCTTGCACAACGATTTTTGAATTATTCTTTGCACGACATTTTTGAGTTATTCTTCTCCTCCTCTATAATTTACTATTTTCTTCTATCTATTATTAATTTCTTCATATTATTACTTTTTTTCCTCATATTTCCATTTGCAATTTCTTAATTTTCTCTTTCGAAAATTTCATCCATCTTTTTCATCTCTCATATTCTTTTTTACTTCTTGGTATAAGATCTAAACAATGTTGGTACAAGATCTAAACGATCATGTACTAATATCTAAATGATTAATTATCTATCCCAAATAAACAGAGATAAATCACTCTCATTAATAGATTGTTTAGCTTTGGTACAAAGATTGTTTAGATTCGACACAAGATCGTTTAGAATTTGGTACAAGATCATCGTTTAAGTTGTTTACAATGGTACAAGATCGTTTATATTTGATACATGATTGTTTAGATTGGGTACAACTTATAAGATCATTTAGATTAGGTACAAAGTACAAAATTATTTTTCATGCGTGTGACTGATTAATCATGGGGTATTTTTGTTATTTCAGGTTGTGGACTTGTGGACTTTTTTCTTTTTTTTAAAATTCTTCTATAGCGTGTGAAAATTTTCCTCCTTCGTTCTATTTTTGGAAAAACCCTTTTTATATTTATATGTATAATTTAATTTTGAACTTTAAATTGTTCAATATTTAAATTTATATATTATTTTGATCTTTTAAATTTAAACGGTGAATATATTTATTTAAATATTTTCTAAATTTTAAATCTCAAATTTCAAATGTTGCAGTAGGCATGTACATATGTTATTTTAAATTTGAATTTATTATTTTTATTATCATTTAAATTAGTTCGAATTTTACATTATATAATTTTTTTTCTAAAATATTTAGGTTATCTTTAATATTTTACAACTATATTGAGCCAGATTTAAATCAATATCACTTAAGAAAAATGAACTAAACAAAAAATAATACTTCAAATCAAATTTTAACCGTACATGATTAAATAAAAATTATTTTATTTTAGTTATTAATTTTGCAACGAGATTTATGTGTATTTGATAACATTCAAGTTTTATAATTATATTTTTAGAGTTTTTTCAAAAATAGAAAAAAAAAGTTGACAAACTATATTTATTATACTTATATTTTTTTTGTGAAGGGTAAATATTTTGTGAAATGTTCTAATCATAATTTCCTTTTTTTTCTCATATTTTAATGAATTCTATAAATTTATATTTTTTTACATAATTAAATTATATTTAAACTAAGAAAAGCAAAAGTATTAAAAAAATAACACAAGAAACAAGGAACAATAAATGATTATCAAACAAATGTATGTTTGTTTGTTTTTTCAAAATACAGAAAACAGAAATAGTTATCAAATATGGTCATATTTCGTGTTCTAAAAAAAAAGTTAGAAACAAAGAACGAGAATTAGAGAACACGAAACAAACTATCCGTTTTTAAGAAATAAGGTCGAAATATTTTCAAATTTGTTTAAATTGGTTCAGTATCAGTTAGAATACTCTTGAAATATTTACAAGTTCCAATAAAATATTAATTAGACATTCATTACCAACAAACTGTAAACATTTTGAGACATTTTTAAAAGAGTTAGTTTTCAAATATAACATAATAAACTAAAATATTTATAAATATAATAAAATTTTAGAATCTATAAAAAAAAATACCTATAGATATTTATCATAATTATCATTCATAAATTCTAAAAAAATATTTGAAATAATTTTTCTTCTTAAATAAATACATATATATATATATATATATTAAATTCACAAATTAAAAGGAAGTTTAATCTATAAATTTTTAAACTTTAACATGTTTTTAATATACTTTTAAATTTTATACGTAACACATCATTAAAATCTCGTTCGATAACATTTTTCTTTAACGTTTTTTCTCTCCATTGTCATACTATATATGTTTTTTTATACTTTTTTCCGTTGACAAAGTTTTAAATTATTAGTCAAATTCTAAAAAACGAAAATAAAATTTTGAATACTACAATTGTTGTTTGATAAATACTTGTTTTCTCTTCATTTCATACTATAATTTTTAAGTTGATTGAATAATCACTTGTCACTTCTTATTCTAAATCAAAACTACATCTTGTTTGGTAATTTTGATAATGGTTTTTTTTATAAAAAAATTAAATACATTTTGATCTCAATTTCTTACCACATTAGTTGTCATCTTTCTTAAGTAAAATTACTTAAAATGTATATTAATTTATTTTTTTATTTTTATACAAATATTTACCATTTTCAACAAATTTATAAATTATAGAGCTACACATATTAGACATAAAATTAAAAATTCATTATATATACTTTTACTTTTATACTTAAAAAACTTGTTTTATGAAATTTCATAAATATATTAGTTTACCCTCTCCATTTATGTTTCATTTGACATAAATACCAAATAACTTATAATTTTACTAGTAAAATTCTTAAACGAGTTAATTTAGATTTTGAATTAAAATTTCTTTTGAAAAGTGTATTTATATTTATCTAATAATCCTTCATAGTGTTGATTTTATGTTTCACGACACATCTAAAAATTAACTGAATTAGTGAATTAGTGACTTTAAAACGATTTGAATTGATTAACTTATAACTATAGTTTAGAAATTTAATGGTTATCATTATTATATATAAATCTAAAAGAAATGAATAAATTGATATCTAGAACTTGATAAATTGAAACTTTTATATAAAAAATATAAAATTTAAATTGAAATAGATACAGAGATCCGATAAAGTGAAATGTATCCTAAACTTAAAAGTTAAGTTTAAAGTTTTTTTTGTGTGTGTGTATGTGTGGGTGTTGAAAGAGAATGATATTAAAATGTAAATAAGGACAAAAGAAGGAAATAAGTTAGCAATTAAAGATGGCGTAGAAGAAAAGTTGATGATTGAAGTAATTCCATTGTTGTGCATTTCCCAAGATGGATCCAATATTACAAAGTCATCAAAATAAACTCAACAATAAGTCTTCCAATTTTTTATTTTTTTACTTTGGAATTGGAATTAATCCAAACTTTGAAAATAGACTTAGTCAAATTAATTGTATAATTAATTAATTAAATATGATTAGCTTTTATTGCTTCCTCCACGCATCCATTAATTTTCATTATTTTTTTGGCTGTTTCTCTCACTTTCCTGTGACACACACACACACACCCATCACCAATCTCTCTCTCTCTCATCAATAATATAAAATCAATAAAATATTGATCCCAAAACCCTAATTTTGAATTTCAAACTTTCCATAGTTTTTCTTACTTTATTCATTCATTTTTTATCATGATCTACATGCTATATATTTTCTATTGTTTCAATTATCATTTAACTTCTTTCAGAGAAATAGTATTTGATTCTTTCCAATGCAATAATTAATATTACGATTATATAATCATTTAATAATAATTGTGTATAATACACATCCATATTCATACATATATATATATATATACTCATTTGCGATATTGTTTGGTTTGAACCCGTCGTAGACAATATACCAAAAACAGAGTAAAAAAAAAGACACTCAAATGATGTGAGAAAAAAAAATTATGATTGATCATTGAAAAAAAAATCTCTGATTTTAGATGATTTTCAATTTGATCATCAATACTTTTCAACCATGTCAATTTTAATGTTAATTAATTGTCAAATTCTTTCTAAAAAGAAAACCTGTTATCTTTATTCCTAACAAAAAAAAGAATTAATGTCTCTTTGAGTACTTATTGCTTTACTAATATATATTTGGATATATATGAGCATATAACAATTTAAATGTGATAAATTAAACCTGATATTAAATTTTTATTGATATTTTCACAACTTCTTGACTTCGACAACAATATGAGCAATAAATTGACGTTTACATTATATTGTAAATGAAATTTGATGGAACATAAAAAAAAATAGGTAGCGAGTGTTGTTTTTTTTTTTTTTTTTAATATAATCTAATTACATATAATAAACATTGAATTTTTTAAAAAAGTATAAAATGGTTAAGTCTCAATTAAACTTTTTTATTTTTAAAATAAATTTTAAAAAATATTCATCAATCGTTTCATCTCCATATTTTTATTATCACTATTCCCTTTTTAGAATTTAGTTACATCTTATTCATGCAATTATAAACATATTATTTAATGACAGTTTATTAATTTTAAAATAGATATATTTGTATATTATTTTAATTTCAATAGGTTATAATCTTGTTTTAGTTCTTAAAAAATAGTTACACAATGTAATCTTGTGTTAAGTTCTTACAAAATAGGAAACAAAAAACGGTAAATAGAAAACATAGCGTTACTAAATGGGTGTTAAGTACATTAATTGAATTAATGAGGTTAAAATATCCCATCAATATTATTCATATACCCACTATGTTATTATCAATTCTTTTTTTAATATCAACCTCATTGACAATATTATATAAAGATTAAAAAAATAATGGATAAAATGTGATCGTCACATGTAGTTGACTGATTTGAATAATTACAATAAATAATTTAAAAATATCTCAATTGTATTTTTGTTTTAAACTATAAATAAATATTGTATATAACAAGTATGTGTACTAATTTTTTTTTTTTATCACATATATGAATGTTTTATGTTAACTATTGTAGGATTTAATGAAGGCTCATTAATTAGGTATAATATTACACAAAGTGAGATTTTTGTGGCAATGGGAAAAGATATATTATTAATCTTTTTTTGGAAGAATCTCTCTTTCTCCTTCATTGTAGCCAAGTCCATGTGATACATCCAACTAAGTTATATCCCAATGTTTAATTAATTAGGGAAAGTTGTAATTAATTAATTATCAACAACTATAATCTATATGTTTAACTGGTTATATAATTACCTTAACTTGGGCTTGGTCTTCTCTTAGGATAGTTAAGGTTATTGAATGTGCCTTAAAGTCTCCTTTTTTTAACATAAAACTCTTAACCCTATTAGTATATTTCTTAATTATTTCAATTAAACTAATAGTTTACTTGTAACATTAATTTAGTCCAAAAAGTATACAATTTTCCTCCTAATTAAGGTCTATTATTATACAAGAACATTAGTTTAAGAAATTTTCTTCTCAATGAGAGAGACAACTTTGTCTCTAAAACGTGTTACAGGATTAATGGTGCATATAAGAAAAATTATCTTGTTCTTGAATAATATTTACAAGTTGTGTAGTTTTTTTTTTTTTTTTTTTTTTTACTTATGAGAACTTTCTTAATTATCCTTTGAATTGTATTATAATATGTTAATCTGACCAAAAAATTAAACCAATTTTATCTAATTGAACCATATAATAAAATATCAAAAAAGAAAAAAAATTATAGAAAACATGTTTTAATTTTGTACTATGTTTCAAATTTAAAACATATTCTTTGAGCATTTATCAAAGGGTTCCTTGACCACCCTTAAATATTTTAAAAAAAGAAAACAAAAAAAATAGTATCATATTATCAGGTTTATTTTTCCATAAATAGTAAATACTTTGTTTAAGAAATGACTCATAAATTTTCAAAAATACGTTGAAGAGCAAAAGAAATATCAAGTGATGAAGTACACATGTATATAGTTTTCATCAGTATACTAATAATAATTATTGGTTTAAATTTAATTATCAAGAGTCAGCCACTGATTTTTCTGTTTATGTACCAACGAAAAATGCTTTTTAAACTTTAAAAATAAAAATTAAGGATTTGAAGAAAAACTTTTGAAAATTCGTAGATATTATTCAAAGAAAATACACAAAAGGCAAGTTATTTACTCTAATTTAACTATTAAAAAATATTAAATGCAAAACTATTAGAATTAGTTTTTTTTTAAACGCAACGGTAGCAAATGAGTGAAACCCTATAAAGTTGAGTTTTATAATCAGGATTTTTTCACCATTATCATATACCATAAAATTATATCATCTCTTTTCCTGCGAAGGTAATAATAGTAAACCCCAAATAAATAAAGAAAAATACATTAAAACGAAAAGAAGAAGAAGAAGAAGATGAAGAAGAAGATGAAGAAGAAGAAGAAGAAGAAGTAAATTCGGATTAAATATAGAAATATTGCAACAATAATAGGTAGAAAATCCAACATAATTTATTCCTGATTGTCCAAATTAATACTCCACTAGATGTCTGTATCGTTCCCCCCACATGAAATTGAATAAAAATTTAAAATCTACTCAACTTTTTTTTTTTTTTTAAAAAAAGACTTTAATTTAATCCAAATTTGAAATTAATGTTTTTTTTGTAAAAAACACACAAAATTTCTCCTCCTTGTCACAATCAACAGCGACAAATTGTAGATTTTAATATCATCAATTTGTGATTAGATAGTTGTTAAGGAGAATAGTAGTCGCACATCCCCCCATTAATATTTTTGTCAACTCCATACCCAATTTTTTAATTTAATAGAAGAAAACAACATTAAATTGCCCCTTTAATTCTTCTTCATTATTTTCTTCTTCTTCTTCTTCTTTCTCTCTTCTTCAAACTTTTCCGACCGCCATTAAACCTTCAAAACCCACCACCCCCATCTGTGGCGGCCGCCCATAAATTAATATGGATGATGTTTCCTTCAACCATAATAACCACCACCAATTCTATTCATCTGATCCATTCGAAGATTCCGACGAATTAAAACCCACCCCCGACTCTCCTCCTCCTACTTCCACCATCGCCGCTGCCGCCACCACCAAAAAGGGCAGGTCAGTCCTCTATTATTCATTAAACCCAATTCAAATCCATTTTAGTTTTATTTAATTTATGGTGTGTATTTATTATATATAGAAGAGGAATGAAGAAGAAAATTGTATCAGTGAAAATTAACGGCGACAGCCCAAGAAATTCCTCCGGTTCCGCAACTCCACCTTCAGATTCATGGGCTTGGAGAAAGTATGGTCAAAAACCCATCAAAGGCTCCCCTTATCCGAGGTTTGATTCAATTCCGTAAATGATATATAGTTGATAAATATTTAGCTATACGTGTAGGTTGAACAGGATTTTGGTTTAATTGTGCAGGGCGTATTATAGGTGTAGTAGTTCAAAGGGATGTCCAGCGAGGAAGCAAGTAGAGAGGAATCGGCTTGATCCAACCACGTTGGTCATTACATATTCGTGTGAGCATAATCATTCCGGTCCGGTTTCTAGAAATAACAACAACAACAATAATCAGAATAACCAAATCGTTGTGATGAAACCCGGTTCACCAGAGACGGTTGCGGTTCATCAAGAACCCGAAGTGGAAGAGAAATTTGTGGAGATTGGGGGGGGAGAAGAGTCGTTGATAACGGCGGATGAGTTTAGTTGGTTTGGGGAAATGGAAACGACGTCGTCTACGGTACTCGAAAGCTCCATTTTTTCCGGCAGAGCGTCCACTGGATTGGTGGATCATTCAATTTCTAGTGACGTGGCAATGCTTTTTCCAATGGGGGATGATGACGTGGATGAGTCACTCTTTGCGGATCTAGGGGAGTTGCCGGAGTGTTCACTCGTGTTCCGGCGCGGCGGAGGTCGTGGATTACCGGTGGATGAACAACCGGCGGCAGCCCAGCGGCGGATCACGCCTTGGTGTGGGACAACCACATGAGATCAGATGTGCGGCTCTCACTTTGTTTGTATAATTCTAGGAGCATCCTCCGCCATTGATGCCGGGAAAGTTTTCTTTTTTTCTTCTTCTTCTTCTTTTTCTTTTTTCTAAATATATTTTTTTCGAATATGCATTATTATAAAGAAAAGAAAAGAAAAAGAAATTCTTGTCTAATTTTATTCTAAGGTTAAATTACCATTTTAATCAGTCCTTATTAGTTTGTGTTGAATTCTATTTGAGCTATATTATTGTTTTAAAATTTTCAATTTTAGTCACTATAAATTTGGTTAAAATTTTCGAAAAAAATATTATTTTTATCACTAAACCTTAATAAACCACATGCACAGTGACAAATTCCTTAAGAAGGTGGTGTAGGTTTGGATAAAAGTAATAGTATTTTGAGAATTTTAATCAAAAGATTATAGAGTTGGAGAAATTGAAAATTTTAAATTAGCTAAAATGGTAATTTAACCTTACAAATAATTATCAATCTTTCTGTAATTTAAGTGATGATATTTATCTCTGTCTTAAATTCTTCTTCTTTGCTTTTGTTTGTGATTTATGTATATATAAATAATCCTAAATTTATCACTTAATTTTTTTTCTCTCTCTCCATCTCCATCCTTTTCCCTACATCTCGTTAATTTTAGGGATATATTAATTAGTCCCTAAAATTTATTTTTACTTTTAATATATTTTGGTCTATAAAATAATTTTGATTAGTAACTAATTAATCAAAAAAAATATTAACAACTTCTTCTTCTCATAATCTCATTGCTTGTTTTTTGTTTACATTGGTGATTTACATGCATGAAAGATGGGAAAGAAATTAAATATGAGACTAATGTGTATTCAAGAAAATAAGAAAGTAAAAAAGTTTCTAGTGATGAGGTTTAAAGTACAAACTTAGTAGAACTCAAGCAATTAAAATATAAAAATGTTCAAACTTCATTACAATATAAACAAAAACTAAAACTTTAAAGACACACAATATTTTAACCTAACTTTTAAATGCAGTCGTTTTGGTAAGATAATATTTTTGATTGATAATTATAATACAATAAATTTGCAATTTTTTAGTAGAAAAGAAAAAAAAAAACTATTTACCTTTTATAAAAAAATAACTAATAAAAAACAAAATTCATTACACATATTTTTTAGGAAGATAAATAGTTTATCTATTTTTCTAATTTTATCAATTTTCTTAAATAGATTACATATTTAATATTTATTTATAGGTCTTCTTTAAACATAGTTAATTTATCAAAACTTTTTTTTTTATATCTAACCCCTTTCCAATTTCCAATTTGCAGGTAACCTAAAAATTAAACTATTATTAGTTTTATATGCATTACTTTTTTTTTTTTTTTTTTACTTTTCCTTTACTTTCTTTTCTTTTAATTATTTTTTTCGTTTTTTTATATGAATATGCACTAAACTTTCATTCATATATAGTTGCATGTATTTCGCAATATAGTATAAAGGCTAAATCTAAAAAAAATGAGAAATAAAAGGACAAAATTTACCTAAGATTTTTTAAGTGTTTAATAATTGCAAATATATTAAAAAATTTATTTTTAAAAAATAAAACCAAAATAATAAGATAATTAATTATCAAATGGCCCCTCATGGCTTAGTAATTTAAAGGAATCTTATTTTCAATTTAATTTTATTTAGCCAGTGGTCCAATATTTATAATTACACCATCTTACAAGCTTCAAAAACTAAACTACAATTTTAAACTAAAAATTAATCTCCAATGATTAAAAACAAATAATGCCACGAGAAAATAACAAAAAAAAAAAAAAAAACTTAATTCATGGTTAGGACCACGAGAATATATTAAAGTGCACACATTATACTTTCTCTATATAAAAGGGTCAATTTAAAATACATTTATCAATAATTCAATTACAATAGAAGCTATATAAACCCTATAATTAACAAACTAATAATGATGCATTTTAAAACCCTAATTATTTATCAATTAAGGATTAGAAACAATTAACTATAAATAATTAAATGGCCTAAAGATAGAGAGAACGATGGGATAAATAGGTAGTTGAAATGTCAAGCCGGCCAAACCCTATAAGAGTCAAATTTGACTAAAAATTTTATAAGACTTTTATTATTGTTATTATTATTATTACTACTAATATATAATATTAGATTAATTAGCTGTAAGAAAAGCATATATTTTATAAATATTCCGAGGGCTTAAAAATTTAAATAATTTGCATTAAAATAAGATCTTCCCCACGTGATTAGGGCTCCATAAATGCCTCTAGATGCTTAGTTATTACACCAATATGAAAGAGAAATATATATATACATATATGTATGTATATTCATAACTTAATTATTATCTAATAAACAAAATAGGGGTGGTTAAGAGATTTGAAAAGATAATATATTTTATGATTTTATTTTTTGAATTTATTCATTAGTTTTTGTTTCCTTTTTAAACATTTTGTTTTGGTACGTACGTAACCGAACCGAGATGTGTTTTCTTGTTCTTCAATAGGTGATATTATTTAATCATATGATCGTTTTAGATCTAGTTTTTATTTTGATTTCTATCTTTTAAATTAGTAAAATTTGTATCATTTTGAACTGGATTTTATTTTAGTTCATAAATTTTAAAAGGATAAAACTAATTTTACTATAAAATTAAGTAACTAAATACTCACTCTATACTCTATGCTTTCACATTAACATCTATTAATTAATTTTAAAGTGTTTATGAAGTAAAATTTTATAATTAATTTTGATGGTGATGAAAAAAAACAATAATACTTAATTTGATTGGAACTACAAAATCTTCCTAACTAAAAACAAAATTTTAATTTTAATAATAAGGTTATAATGTTTAAATTGAAATGAAATTAAAAAAACTTAAAACAATTAAAACGTAACAATTTAAACTCAGATTTTTTTAAAATGCATTCTTCTTTCCTTTTTAAGAGATTAGAGAAGATAAATTAATATTATAGTAATGTTATCTCCTACATTTTATGACATCTCATTTTGTTGTATTTATGATATTGTGGAAGTGAGAAAAATATAACATATTCACGCGTTCAACGTAAATTCATAGTTTATCTTTTTGGTAAACGAGTAAGATTATTGTTATTTAATGAGGCTTAAAATATTAATGTGATGTGAAATACTTTTTTATACTTCATTGGTTATTTTAATAAAATATATTTTAAGTACAGATGAAGTAAAAAAAAAAAAAAAGAAATCTAATGGGAAAGGAGAGTTTGATTTTCCTTAAAGGTGGGAGGACTGTAGAAATAGGGTTGGACTCAACCCTTAATATTCTTTCAATTTTGAAAGTTGTGTAAATTAAAATTTCAAATTAATTAATAACTGTAAATTTTTTTATTTATTTTATTTAAAATAAAATATTTAATGAAATATAACAAGATACATAAACTAAGTGATTAGATCTTCTATATATGTTTATTTGTCTATCGTGATCATCGTTCATAGATTGTAATATTTTGACATATATATTTTAATTTATTTTATTATATTTGAAAATAGTCCAAAAATTATTGTGTGTTGTGATTCTATATGTGAAGATCACAATTCCAATAGCATGAATTACTAATATCTATTTGATTTTATAATTTCTCTTTAGTATACGTTAATTCTTGTATTTAAAGAAAATTTATACACAAGCCAAAAATTATGCATTAACGATTTTAAAAGTAGAATCTTAATGAATGGTTTAGATATTTTTATTTTTACTACTTCACCACGTTAGAAATTATAATAATATTTATATATAAGATCTAGCAACATGGATGCATAGCAAAAAATTATAATTACAATATAATAGGGATGAGAGATTCAAACCTCATGTACATGTTGATCATTAATACATATTATATGTGTTAAGTTGTGTTTTTACTTAGATAAAGTCTATATTTGTTTCACTTAAGAGAGTATGATCTTAATTAATACAAGTATAGTATGAAGTGATAGAATCTTTATAACATGTTTAGAAATGATTTAAAATTTTTTTAATTACTTTTATCATATTCACAGTTGCTTTAATAATTTAATATTTTGATTCATTTTTAAATTCTGTTTTCTTATATGATTATAATGATTTTTAAAATGACAAAAATTAATTTTATTCTCAATAATATATAAATAGATTTAAAAGGAAAAGCAAAACAAAACAAAATTTTCTTCTTTTTTCTTTAAAGAAATGAAAAATGACGTTATATAAGGAAGAAAAGAAGAAGAAAAATGTTGCACTCCATTTTATATATTAAAAAAGAAAAGCCAATGAAGTTCAAATCATATGTGATGTTTAAAGCTAAAGAAAAATTATAATATGGGTTTCGTAATTAATAATTTTTTTTATTCTTTTAAAATTCATGATTAATAATACAAATCTTCAATGTCCAATATTCAAATCTCTTATTTATTTAATTTGATTAAATTATTAAGTTACCCAAATTCCTTCTTACAAGCTATGAATGTTGCACATTATATATTCATTGGAAAACAAATGCTACAAGGAGTCTTTATTTCATTTTATTATATTTTATCACAAGATTTAGTTGACTTTTGAATTTATACAGTTAAGAATATAAAGTGTATATATATATATATATATATATATATATATATATTCAATTAATGATCAACTAAATCCAAATGCTGTGATGCACGCTATAGATTTGATTTATTAAATAGAATAAAGAAAATTATATGTTTCTTTAGTTAATGAAGTTAAGTTGAAGAATAATGTAGTTTTAAAAAGAATGGATAGATATAGGGGTGATGTAAAATTTAGTTCCTTTAATATTCTAGTTAAAAGAAAGATTTTTTTTTATATATATTTAGAGTCGAAATGTGATTAATGTAGGATAGAAAAATCGTGAACGTGGAAAATAGTTTTGAATTTTTTAAAAGTTAGGTTTAATATGGATTTCTTAGTTTGAAACAAAATTAAAGATGCGTAATATAGAAAAATAATTAATCGTATGGTATTCAACTTAAAGATATACATACAAAGTTAAAAATATATACCATTCCATTTCAACACTAACTCATGTGTAATGCAGTAGTCATCTGCTTATCTCATGCCATCTATTTTAAATGTTCTTTGATGATGAATTATGTATACTATCAAAATCTTGTTGGGGTAATTACAACCGACTATAATTCATCGTACTTTTATGGTTGATTACAACTCGATGTAGTTATGTCTATTGTTGTTGGTTGGCACCAATCTTCTTGTAATTGAGTTGTACCATGATAAATAATTGTTTGATACACAATATGGTCAATTTACTATATCTCATTTTGCACCATATGATTGCAATGGGCACACTGCATATCTATCAATATAATTACAAAACTATTTAAAGATAACAATCTATGTCAAAATAAATAAATAGCATCTATATTTGTCATCTTCATCCCACAAAAAAAATAAAAAATTGTATAGATGTAAAAGAAAATTAAATAATCACTCACTTGTATTGTGTGAGGTACACGATTATCACGCTATTTAGGTTAAAAGCACATTCCTCGTCCACATTTCATTTGTATAAGTGCAGACGAGGTAGACATTTTTAGGAATTTTTAAATTCGATCCACGATTTTACAGCTCTATTTTCATCTATACTTTTTCGTTTGTCCTATTATTTTTGTCATTGATTATTACTTTTTTATTATAAGACTGTGGTTCTCTAAATTGTCGAATTGATTGAAAAGTAATTTGAAAAATATATGTTGTATTCATGACAATAGTTATATATATCATTCTTTAATTTCATATTTTATTTAAGTGTATAATAATTTGAGAGATTAGATCAGAAATCCAACCTTCCTTCAAAGAAGTATATTTATAGTGTTGGATAGCCACTTTGACTCTTTTAACATTTAATCTTTTTTTCTTTTTCCAGAAAAGTAAACTAATCAACAAACAACATAGTCTACAAGGTCAAATGAATCACATATTAATTCCTTGCAACCAATAGACATTGGCCTAAATATATACTCATCTTTCAAGAATAACATTATGTATTATAAGCATATCAATGCTTGTTAAAAATCTATGTCAACACCTATTCAAAATTCAATTCAACAAATGAATAAGAATGCAAATTAAGTCCACAAATGATAACGACGCACAAGTACTTGTTGATCGATAAATTTGATAAATGAATGGTCATTAATTTTAACATCAATTGTATGATTGATATATTTTATATTTGGATTTCATGATATAACAAACATAAAGTATATTAGACATACTACCTGTTGATACATCAATGGGAATAAAATTTCAATAAGATTAAAACGAAAATCTGAATTTGGTGCAGTGTTAAGAATTAACAAACGCCTAAGTGAAACCAATAGAGATTTAATGCATATATTCTTTCTTGCTAAGTTCATAAAAAGGCTATCTGAGCTCAAACTTAAACTTTCAAACTAAAATATATTGGAAAGTAAATAAAATTCAATCCAGGGAATATCCATATCCTATTGAACACATCTCTTTAGAATTTCTACTCAACTATGTTGCACATAAGGATGCAGCAGTATCAAATCAGCTACATCAAAAAAAGTGCAAATTAAAGCCTAACTCGAACAGCAGCCAGCTTTCTTTACAGCAGAAACATCCTTACTGACATCGATTTTCTCTCCTTTCGGAGGAACGGAAGCAGCAGCAGTGCCATCACCAGCCTCCATTGCCTTCTTGCTTACAATGTGATAAATTTGAGTAAGGACTTCAGCGAATGAGTTCTCGACATTGGTTGCTTCCAGTGCAGAAGTCTCCATAAAATAGAGAGACTCCTTCTCAGCAAAAGATTTCCCATCCTCTGTTGAGACTGCCACCAGGTGTCGAAGATCTGATTTGTTACCAACAAGCATGACCACAATGTTAGGATCGGTATGGTCTCGCAACTCCCTTAACCACCTCTCGACATTTTCAAAAGTGGAATGTCGTGTGACATCGTAGACAAGGAGTGCACCAACAGCACCTCGATAGTAAGCACTAGTTATCGCACGATACCTACAAATCCCAAAAGAGATGGTTAATCCACAGAAAGAATGAGACAGGAGAGTGTGTGATTGACTTTAAGATTCTATTGTAAACAAGACATAAAACAGAGCATACTAAAGAAACTTTATGATTCAGAGGATGAATTGGAAAAGCTAGTCGATGCAACATTAAAACAAACCTCACATATGATCAGCTAAAGCATTGAAGCAGCAAATGAATCTTGTTTACAATATAGCTCTTTCTCCATTTCTAACACAGAAAAGGGCAGAAATACAATATACTGGTTTGTTCCGTTTTCAGGTTAGTACTTGAAGTTATCAATTACAAAACATTCTTAAGAAGTCTGAAACAAATAAAGGGATATCATGGAATGCTACTCAATCACTGGAATAAAAAAATAAACCAGAATTTCCTTTGAGCAACACAGGATAAGCTATCCTACATTATGTTATTTTCTTTACATTGAAAAACAAGGAATCCTTTGCACCTCTGTAGAGGCAGAATGAATACTTCATACTGACAAACATGCACAGGACATGGACTTCCTCCAAATATGAAATGTACCAAGGATAAAACGTAACTTGTGATGAAAAAGAAAACTGCAGACATGTTCATTTTTGAGAAATCTAATACTAAACCTGATAAAAGGCTAATGACATAGTCACCCAAGAGTCCAGATCTCATAAAGTTGAGAGAAAGAGGAAGAATATGAAGAGTGGATAATAAGTAGGTTGACTTTGCGGACACGTGCACAGATGCAGACAAGATTTTTGTAAGCAAATATATTAGGAGAAAGAGAAAGGGAGTAGTAGATCAGCATTGGGTTATGCAATGAAAAAACTAAGAACCAAGAATGTATATGTCCTAACACTAGCGGTTTGGACTGCCTATACTTGCATTCTGTATCATTGAAAAGAAAATCAAAAGAAAAATATGTATATCTTTGCAGATACATTAAGAAATTTGGGACTATCATGGTTCGATTCCATACTTCAAAAGCATCTATCTAGTTTTGTAACTTATGGCTTGACCGATAGGAGATCCATGGTAGTCGAAAGATATGTTCATATTTATTAAATAAAGAAGGAAAAATAATGTGCGTCACACTTGTGTTGGGATATACTGTTAAGGCATGAATATCCATTTCTATGCCCATGATTAGAAGAAATCATGGAAGACTACTAAACTTTTCAGCAATAACAACTGATAAAGCACATCAATATATGTTTGGGTCGAGATACTGAAACTTTAAAGTCTAATTTCGTAGTTATCATGTCAATCTTGATTCCTAGTATGAAATGTTTCCAATGAACCTACTATGGAACTTCATATATCCAGTATAGAAACAAACTTACAAAAGTAGAAATGTTCTTCCATTTTTAACAGAACTACCTTTTCTTTTTCTCAGGGTCCAAACTCGGAAAACTACAGAATCTAATGACAAGCGTGTTTGAACAGGTCTCAGCATTACTTGAAGTCATTTCTAATTATGAAAAAAAATCACAAAACAGATTATGAAAAAATTCACTTAACAGAATCAACAGCCTTCTTTCAGGAGGAAAATTCAAGTAAGAGACAACATTCAGACGTTGCAACAGTTCTAGGAGTCTTTGTGATGCTATGCCTAAGCTCTCTAAAAAAGTTTCTCTAAGTTGTATAACAGCGTACTAAAATCTGTCACTCTACTTCTCTTCCAAATATTTCTCAATTCCTACAGAATTAAGGAATTCTAATCATTCTTGTACGTCAATTTATTTAAGGTGTAACCAGACAAGCAACTCGAAGCAGCATTGTCCAGATCCACTAAATTTGTAACTACCATCTCGGTTCTAAAGTCCAAAACTCTAATTAAGTGAATGCAGAAAGAGATTTATGATGTAACCCATCATAAATTTCACATTATACCACCCACTCTATAGAAGCTAACAAAAAAACAATTCCATCAGCAAAATCATCAAAACAACAGCACTACCCAAAAATCTTGATTCGCGATTAAAACACCAAACAACACCAAAACTAGAGTAAAAATAAGAAACACCCAGATCTTGAAAAAGGGAAAGCATAAGAAAGAGAAACAGTTTCGAACCTTTCCTGGCCAGCAGTATCCCAAATCTGAGCCTTGACAACCTTGCCATCAACATTCAAACTCCGAGTAGCAAACTCAACCCCAATGGTGGACTTGGACTCGAGGCTAAACTCGTTTTTGGTGAACCTTGAGAGCAAATTGGACTTGCCCACACCGGAATCTCCAATCAAAACCACCTTAAAGAGGTAATCGTAGTCATCTTCAGCTCTGTAACCAGCCATCGGAGTTCCCCTTCTGAAGAAGAACTTTGGTTGGAGTAAGAGAAAAAGAAATGGGGAAATAGGTAGATCTCAGAATGGGCGCTTTTTGGGGGGTGGATTTTTGATCTTGTTGTTTCGAGATTGTGAAATGGAAATGGGAAAGACCGCTGTGTGTCTTGCTGGGCTGGACTCCAAAGAGAAGGTGGATGAGGATGAGGAAGAGGAGAAAGACACGTCTCTTTTTCAAAATTTTGGATTTGGGAATTTATTTTTGGTTTTTAGGTTCTACCAAACTATTGAATTGACGTAAATATCCTTCCTTATTTTACGAACTCTGCTTTCCATTTGAAATTGTTATGGAAGGTTGTTTTTGTCATTTTGATGACAACGATCTAAGCGCGTTAGAAAATTAAATCATGGAAGGTTATTTATTTATTGGAGGGAAAAAGTGTGACGCTTTTTGAATTTTCTTACAACATTGGTTTTCTCTTTCTTTTTTTTTCTTTTCTTCTTCTTTCTTTTTTAAATTTAAATTTAAATCTATGAGAAAATTCT
The DNA here is from genome assembly GCF_000004075.3 of Cucumis sativus. Taxonomy (NCBI): domain Eukaryota; kingdom Viridiplantae; phylum Streptophyta; class Magnoliopsida; order Cucurbitales; family Cucurbitaceae; genus Cucumis; species Cucumis sativus. The sequence goes on along the minus strand of NC_026655.2, from coordinate 20,140,884 downwards.
AAATCACACCTTATACCCTTAAAAATCACATTTCCTTCCTAAACTTTCATTTTTAATCATTTAATTTTATATTTGTAAAAATACAAAATACAGAATATATAAGTCATCAAATAGTAAAAATTGACATGAATTTCTTTACGCGAGTAACTAAATTGTTACAATTGTGAAATTACAATATAAAATTTTGATTGACAAACTTTAATAATCATATCACTCTTAAACGGTGACATTTTGCTATATTTGTAAAAAAATTGAACTATTGATCATCTAAATTTTTTTTCTAAATTTATATTGTTATTAAAATTTCACAAAAAAATAATTTTGCTCATTTTCCTAAACCATATATTGCTTTTTGTGGCATATTTGTTAACTAATCACAAAAGTCCAAATGGACACAATAATGAGAACAAATTTGAAATTATTAAGAAAAACCATATGTTGTGTTAGGGTAGCACTCATACATCTAGTTGGTACAAACTATTTGATAAAACTCCTTGTAATGTAAGTGACTTGAATGAATGATGTATGTAAATTTAATAGAAGGTGTTTAGTCATGTGCTATAGACTAGTGTGGGGCATCATCTACATGTAGTGTGTATAGAGTTTTGGGTGAGAGATCATATAAACTTATTAGATGTAACCTCAACATAATGAACTCTCATTTTAATTTTTAGGTATGGTTGAATAAAGTGGAGATCTATAGCTATACAAATTTGAGGAACCTAATCTTCTACTTTATAGATAAAGATAGAGATCTTTGTTTGAGTGTTAATCGAATACATAACAATCTAATAAGAGTTGATGCATATCATGATTTGATATTTTTTAGCCTTTTAACGTTAATAAAGCACTTTATTTATATCTTACTCATTTTCAATAGAAAATGTTAATGTCAACCTTCGTATATGTCTAAAGTTCAAATCATCAATGTCGATGGAAATATTACTTTCAAGGACTTTAATGTAAATTTATGGAAATTGTTATAATTAGTTATTGAAACTTTGAGTGTAGCTTAAGAATATTATTGATCATCATTTTTGTCAAATAAGACAACATCTATAGCATAATTATTAAAAGAAATGCAAGATGAATTACAAATTATCTAAAGTATACAAATATTTTTGAGGTGAAATGATGTTATAATGAATTCCCTATTAAATTTCGAGGTAAAAATGAGTGAAAATGAATGGAAAATGTTTGAATGAAGTTAAAATTAAATATAGGCATTTTTTTTGGGTGCTTTTTTTCTTTTCAAATTCAATTTCTTTGGAAATAAAAATTTTGAATTTAAAATAATGCTAAAAATTAAAAATAGTCCATTGAAAAAACTTCATTATTGGGTGTAATTAGGATCATAAAACTAAAAAAACATCAGAGAGCTAAGGTCAATGAGTAGAAAAACGAAATTCTTCCTACCACAATTTTGAATTCATCGAAATCTCAAAATTTCCACCATAATATATGTCATCATGTAGATGTCCTCTATTCGCACAAAATAGGAATTAAAGTAGAATTTGCACAATCAATTCTTGAAGCTCTAAACATGAACACAAGGGACCTCTAATACTAACATCCTTCTATATGCGCTTAAGAGTGTTTGCTTCCAATAACTAAAGAACTATTAAATTAAATATACGTGTGAACAACATATACAATTGAAAAATCAAAACAAAATCCATCCAAGATTTACTCGTAGAAGACCAAAGGGACACAAGAATTAACAAAATCATGATCAACCTGATTTACAGATGAGGTGCAGCATATAAAATCCCATGCACCTCCACCTTGTAACACTGTGGACAGTTTCTGTGGATACACAAAGAAAGTAACCTGTAAAGATGTTAAAGACAAGTCACAGACAAGATTTTATATTTAGCCTTTTGTTCTAAAGCCCCTACCATATTTGGTGTACCAAAAATGAATGCTCGATTCCTCGAACTATAATACATATTTCAAACTGAAAGGAGATTTTTCTGTGGACAACGATCAAACTGGAGCAGGGGTTTGCTCAAGGAGTTCTTTCCCGGTAATGCCGTCCTTCAGGTTTTCGAAATAAATATTGTAGTCTTTTTCTGGAGGTGGATTCTCAGGGTCCACAGTGAATGGTTCACTAAATGGAATCACACTTTTAACCTGCAAGATGATATCACTAAGAAGTGAGAACTTTAATGCTTGTAACTAAACTAGATCATCTATATATGTAATCAAAATCCCACGTTCAGTATTCTGCCTCTTTTGTGGTCATTCAGCTTCAGTCCAATCAGTAAAGCTAAAGATTCTTACCTGCATGCCCTGCCATTGCACTTTATCTTCTTTTATTCCCTTTTTTTTATGTGTGTAGGGGCAGGGGGAGAGGGGGTTCTTGATCTTTTGGATTTTTATTAATTTTTTGGGGCTTGGAAATAAACTGTCTTGGGACGTGTGATAACTTCAAAATATTGGGTGAAAATGCTTTTTCTAGTTCGATTACGGTCCATGTAATAAGTAGCATCAGGAATTTTCTCTACCCATGAACCTACATTTCAATTCTACATACTACAACTATATAAGATAACATGAGATTTCATCTCAAAATCAATTAACGATGGAAGAAGTGGTCTTCTATTTTATAAACATTATGAGATTCTTTGATTTATTTTCCAATACAGGATCCTCCATAACCTACAATGGGGTGTTTGGGACGAAGAGTGACTTATAATAGTTTGAGTGTTATAAAAGTTTGAGGATTCTAATAGTATGCATTTGAGGTGCAGACTATATCTCAGCTTTTGTCGGCGTTGCTTCCTTTTGCAGTGGCTGCTACTGGGACTTCCGCTTTGGCTTGGCTTTCTACTTTTACTTGGTAAATATTTGGAGCTTAGTGACAGATGGGGTGTGAGGAAGAGGAGAAGGGGAGTGAGAAAAAGTATTATCATAATACTAGGATTAGGAAAATCCTAATCAAACATGGAGTGACCTAATTTCCCTCTCCACTTCTCTCTGATCCTAGAGGCAAACAACCCTAATCTTTTACAAAGGGTAAGGTTAAGAAGTTGGAGAACATTCGTGTCCAGAGAACTTTTATTTTCTGTCTTCGTTTTTCAAGAAGTCCCATTCATTGAACTCCGACATAAAGTTCAAACAGCCATCGAAGTTAACAATGAATGAGATACTAGATAGATCATGGATGGAGGGGAAAAGGTAACTAAATCATTTTATCACACAAGAAAATAAAGTAAATAGAGATGAAGGGAGGGCATTGCCTCAAATGTTTTGTCACATGCATATGGACTTTCCAAAGCAGCAATGCAAATACGAGCAATTTCTTCCCTTGATACCTTACCCTGTATTTAAAAAAGGAAAGAATGCCATCACAAGAAATCTATATTTAAAATTTGAAAACCAGAATTAAAGTTAACACGTGTCTGATTCATCATATAATCTTCTGTTATATGCAGGAACAGTTGGAGAATGCATATTTCAGTGATAGGTATGTTTAAAATCTAAACCCCATACATCAGTTGTTGTGGTGTACCGTTATATTATCTCCTTGATCAAAAATGAGATCTGCACCAGCAGGCTCCTCCGTTAACGCGCAAGGTCTTATTATTGCATAAGGAATTCCACTTTCCCGAATTAAGTCCTCTCCCTGTATAGGAAATGATCAATATTTAAATGAAATGGAACATAAGAAGTCATATATGAGAGTTGGATCATCTGGCCAATTCTAGAAGAATGTATTAATAGAATTAGTCTTAAACCTTCAATTTGAATGTAAGAATAAAATCCAATTCTTTATTCAATCGGACAGCAGGAGGTTGTTTGCTGAGATCAAGCCCAGGCCTCTCAGGTCTTGTAACTCCAGCTGAACTCACATGGACAAACCTAGGAGTGGATAAACAGAGAGAGGAACTGATTAAGAAAATTGGAAAGAGATCAAAATAAGCTGAGTCCTAAAAGATGATAGTTTTGGTGAACCTGGGAGTTATAGGATCTTTTATATAAGCTCTTATACTTGACAGTGGAAGTTGAAATGGACCTTCAACAAAAGTTGGGTTGAGTTTCCCATCATACTCAAACTTGCTAAACATGAGCTGCATTATGAAGTACATGTAAAAAACACCATGCAAGGAAGAAAATGAGAAGAAACTAAAAGAAAAGCAATCTTGCCTGCAGTGAAACAACATTCGTAGGGTCAAAAGGTGGGGCATCTGTAACAGTACGAGCTCGAAAGATTGGCCTCAGAGAGGTAAATGGCACACGAACCTGAATATTTGAGGTGAAAGAAATATAACCAATCATTACTAGTTTGATTGATCATATAAAAAAATTTAAAAACAATTTTAAAAACACCCAATAAAGGTCTGATAGGGATACTCACAGACTGCCATTCCCCTTTTGCAGTGTCAAAGCCGGCTGTATAACCAACAGTATCCCAGTCTGTGCTGGTGCGGACAATCAGTTTATACCGACGTCCATCACCTTTGACACGCAACTCCAATCCATCATAAGCAGAAAGATCTTCTGGCACAGAAAAATTCTGTATAAATACAAAGCATGGAAGAACATTAGATTAGGCGATGTAGGAGAGCAACCTCTTTATTTTAGAAGACTAAGAAAAGAAACTAAAGGAAAAGAAAATGATCTGTCTGAAGAACAAATGAAGCAAGAATAGTAATTCCCATTCGCAACAAGCAAAGACGTGAAGGAAAAAGAACGGATAAAAAAATGATAAGGGTTGATCATTCAGCCCAATACAATAGAAAAAGAATTTGATGCAATCCAAATCTGGAAACACAATATTACTCCAATGCTACTCAAAATGAAAATCTAGGTTTTCTTGATGATGATGAAAAAAGAGTTCTCAATTTATAAGAGGAATATTCGTCATTAATTGCTTACTTAATGGAGATGTTTTTAATTCAGTTGTTCTCATATTTCATAACCTAAAAACGACCATCAAGCATTCTGTACAAAAAGGCGATTACAATTAGTTATAGATATCTGACAATGTAAGGCATGTGCAGAGGAAATATTCAAGATATGTACATTACCCTTGTCCGAATACTAGTAAAGCCACCATTGTTTGCAGTTGAAAGAACACCTGAAGCAGAGGCATCCAAACTTAGATTCTTGATCACAATGGTTCATTCTATTAAGAGTGACGTAATCTTGGGCTGGTACACTGTCTAAAGGCCTAAAGGAAGAAACCTTTAAAAACTCCAGTTGGTCCACCAGCTTCACCACCGTTCATGTCGATTTGAAATGAACTTTCACTTACTCCACCCATTACCACATCGTCTAAGGCACCCCAAGGAATTTCTTTGATACTGTTTCCTGCAAATAATGAAGTGTAAACTCGATTACTCCTGGAACATGATTGCATCATCACTGTTGCTGAAAGTATCTCTTTGTTTCTTGTCCCTTTGTCTCTTGATCCTGGAATTAAATTTCCCTCTCTTTTAACCAACATTTGCCTCTTCCCTGAGTTGTAACTTGTAAGAAATCTCTTTCATTGTGATGTGTTTCCTAAGACTTCTTAGGATCAGTAGAATATAGTCAACCAACTATATAATTAGATAGCCAATTTAATAAATGTGGGGCCTAAGCCCAAAACAAAAGCAAAAATTGAAGCCGCCCCAAAAATTGGAGGAATGAAAATGCCCTTCCCTACTTTTTCAAGAGGAATCAATGAATATACCTGGTTTCTAATTTTAAGGTGAGCTCAAATTGAGACTCATTCTAGCTTGAAGCAACAAAAATGAGGGAAAATAATTTCTTACAGTTAAATTACCTCTAAATGAACATGGCCCAAAGGAAATCAATCCACAGATCGTTACCTCATTTTGTGGAGCAGAGAAATAAGGATTCGAATAAGGGGTTATGAGATTGACAAATAAAGAAATAGAGAAAATGTTAACAAAAAATATCGACACACAGATTTATGTGATTCACTAACAATGTGTTAGTTGTGTCTATGGATAGAAGAAGAGATCAATTTATTAATGGAGATATATATTAGATAACGCAATATATTAGATAACGCAATCTAGAGGTGCCACTAGACACACGTGTTTGGTCATACGAACTTCAAAGCGTCAACTAATAGATTCAAGGCATTCTAACACACAGATTGGAAGAATCATCCACAAGGTATACAACGGGAATCTAGGAAAATGGTGCTCATCATTCAATGTACAAGCTGCCATAATTGCAATACATCTATCATCATTGGAATAAACTTTTCTAGGTAGAAAATGAAATACAAAATGCTACAGCTGGTAGTTGTTTTCTAATCAACCATCCTAGACATTTTCCTTCCCCCCGAACTTTGTATAATTCACCTTTTTCTTTCCTTCTTTACTAGAAACCTCTCAATTTTAAATCTTACATGTATCATTGAATAGGACCAAATGCCACAAAAAAGCAAAAGGCAAAATCACCTATAACTTGATAAAAGTGTACCTTCAAATCCAAAGAGTAGCTTCCCATTTCGGAGTCCAACACCACTCTTCACAGCATTGATCAAATTCTGCATTCCAATAAATTCCACCAATTCTGGGGAATCGCCTTTGATCTGCATCAATCAACCATAAAATGAATCTCGCCAGGAAGCATTACTTTTTACGTTGTCTACCGTACATGTCCAAGTCAACTATAATTTTTAGTTTCAACTCCCAAATAAAATTCATTCAAATCTGACTCCGATATTTAGCTAGTCACCTCAGGTTCAAAGAACTTGATTCCCTGCACCATATCAAAGATTGAATCAGAAAGCTGCTGCAGATATATGGAATTGAATATAAACAATAAGTTCCTGGAATTGACAAACGGTCAGAAAGTTAAAATAGTAATACCTATACTGACATAGATTGAAGGGTAAAAATAAAAATAGTAGACGTCAATAAACATACTTGGCTATACTTTGCTCTTTCTGGAGTGTCTCCTTCCTTTGGTCCAACAATGACGGAGATAGCATTAATTACCTTCCTCACTCCCTTAAAGTTCTCAGGTGCCAAAGTGCTCCCCTTCGTAACATCCCCAACAATCTGATATTTCAAGGTAAGGAAAATGATTTGGAGGTACGTGAAAGTTGAAACAAGTTCATGCAGAACAGAGCTTCGAAAAATGAGCAAACCACAAACAGAATGTGATTTCTTAATAATACTATCTACCTATTGTGAAGTGCTTAAAATAGTATACTTAATTTTTTATACCCACTTCTCCTAACTCCACTTCAGTCAGCATATTATATGGTCGTTTGGTTTTCAGACAAGTTTGGTTTAATGGCTAAAAATTCACATATACTTATATGACATGATGGTAAGGATGAAATCTACGGAGCTTGGTTGATGTGAAGTGAAAAAAAAAAAATAATAATAATACATTTCTTTAGTAATATCAGTAGGAAAAATTGAGGAAGTGGCAAATGATTAAGAATTAACGAGTCAACTTCCTAAGATACGTATTTAAGTTTCTCTCAAAGCAGGCTCGGTCAAGTTAGTTGATACATACTTTCATTTTGCTCACCAATTATCATCCATAATACTTTTGTAATACCTTTGTTAGAGTGTTGATATAATATGAAATTTAGCTTTACCCATCAGCTTTAACTTTTGGGTTGAGTGGTGATTTACGATAAAAGCAGGAGATCTTCTTGTTCAAAGTCTAAAACCCTTACTATGCCATTTATGCTCCATTTACTGTTAATTTATACTTCTTGGATCTCCACAAATTTGAAACTCAAAAGTTAGGGGAGTGTTAGAATGTTGATATAATATTAATTTAACTTCACCCATCAGTTTAAGATTTTGAGTCTGATTGGTGATTTAAGAAACTTCAATACAAGAAAACTGAATTTACTATAAAGCAAAGAGCAAAAGCATCGCCAAGAAGTAAAAAAAGTATTTACAATAACTTTGATCAATAAGTGGTGATTGAACTAACCAATCCAATGTCTGGGCCTAACATCTTCCTCGCTTTCTCTTCATTTCTGACCTGAAAGATAAAATAAAATAAAACTAACCGTTGAGAAAAAGAAAAAAGACATCATTATCAATACTTATTCTGTCTCTTCTCAAAAGTTGTACAAATAGCATGCGGTTTGAATTTGATGAAAGCACAACAAATAGAAAACCAATAAGCTGAAAATGGGAAGACTGATATACTAAAGCTCGAACTGGCAAGCCTTTTTTCCTCAGGATATCAACCACCCTTCTCCCAACCCCACCCGTTGCTCCAGCAACTAGAATGAAGCCAGAAGTTTCCATTTCTTCAACAGGTTTGCTCGGCGATGGACCCGACAGTTGAGCAATCAGAGACTCAAAAAACTTCACCATAAACCAAGTCAAATTTCAGTCAATTGATCAGTGAAAAAAAAACCCAATAAAAGCCATAAGGCCAAGAAGTTAATCCAACCTTGGATGGAGATGGGGGGCCATTGAAAAAGTACAAGGTTCTCAAAAACCTACCAAAATCCCAAGCTTCTGCAGAAACGGGTTTTGTTGGGAGTCTGAGGGAGCAGGATTGTGGGATGCTCAAGTGGAGAAAAGAGTGGTTTCCGGCGAGAATTTGGAGAAATGGGTTAGGAAGTTGAGATGATAGGAAGAAACTCCTTCTAGTAGTGGTAGTGGGTGATGACGAAGGAGTCTGCAACGGCAAAATGAAGTTGAATTGAAGAAAACAGGAGATGGGTTTATAAGATTAAAGATGAAATCGGAGTTGTTGAAGAGTGATTGATTACCTTAAGAAGAAGGGAGGAGGAGGACGGTAGAGATGAAAGTTGGAGGGCAAGGGAAGAGATTTCCATTATTGATTGAAGCAAAAATGAAAGAAGAGAGTTCAAGGTCTGTTGTTGATATTTGATAACTGAGAATTAGAAACAAATAGAGACCACAAAAAAGCGCCAACAATCAGACCGACTAACCCTTCCCTCCGCTTTAACGACGGGAGAATTAACAAAAACGTTTCTTTTTGTTTTTTAAATTTAGCTAACAATTCAAATGAGGGTCAAATCATAAAACAATACAACATTTTTACCATTTATAATCAATTTTATTTCTTTTTTCCAATGTTTGAGATCTAAATCATCTTATCAAAATATAATTGCAACTTCATTACACATCAAATTCAATCAAACGTGAATTAATGAAATTTTCTTCAATAACTTCAAACGATAGTGAGTATTTTTTTTTAAATCAATCAGAATTGGTCTTTTCTTTCTCTCCTAGTTCAATAAAATTACCATTTTAATCTTAAATGCATTCAACCCATCTTTTCAGCTTTTCTTTCCACTTCTTCTTTTCTATTTTGCTTCTTTTTACCCTCTATTTTTTTAGTTTTCTTACTCTTTTTTGTTTGGATCTTTTTTCATTTCTAGTATCTAGTATATAACATAAAACATAGAGCATTAAGTATCAAGCATCGTACATCTAGTGACATTCTTAGTTGCAAGCATGTGGGTGGTTTTTAGGCATATTAGTAAATTTGTAAAGTGTTAATATAGATTGGATATCACTTTTCGTTCACTTTTCAAATTTGAGTCATTTTTCATCTGGATCTCTAAATAGAAGTCATTCGTACAAATAACTCATCAATGAAATCATGTACTTTTTAAAATGGTTAAATACCTTAAAAATCCATTGACACTTTTAAATTTGATTTTTCAATTCTTACCCCAAAATAATTTCTCAAAATCTCATCAATTTTACATAAAAAATTAAATAGGTTAAACAAAAAAGAAATATGAAAGTGTTGTAAAAATAGTCGCATCAAGATACCAAATTCGAAAAAATATAATATTAAGATAATATAATATAATATATAAAATTAATAAATAAATAATAAAATTAAGAAAATTATAAAAACTAAAAAAATTTAATTTCTCCCCATTTCCTTTGAATTTCTATCCCATGTAAGTGTTTTTTTATGAATCATTTGAATTTCTCTCGAATATAAGTGCTTTTTTACAAATCATTTAAAGGCAATTGACTAGCATAAGATAAATTATATGGCCACTAAAAATGAGTGATGAACACTGTGGATTGTTTCTGTGAATGCACAAAGAAAAGTAACCTGCAAAGATGTTAAAGACAAGTCACAGACAAGATTTTATATTTAGCCTTTTGTTCTAAAGCTCCTGCCAAATTTGGTGTACCAAAAATGAAATCTCAATTCCTCACACTATAATACTGCTAAGGTACCTTGTCCTGAAACTCAGAAAAACTCCCAGACAACAATAACAAGAGAATAAAACAGAGAAAACACTCTGTTTCATATACTGAAAGAGCAATATTATCCAGTTCACAACATTACATGAGAAATCCAGCAAAGAAGAGTTAAAAGGAAAATAAAGACAACAAGCAAACAGTGCCCAGCTCCTTTGAGAACGCTGGAATCCTCTCCCTAAAAGCCTTCAGCAGCTTTTACCTAAAATAGACCTAGGGTAACAATCCCAAAACATTCCTTATTTATACCAACAGTCAAGGGGGACACGCAAAAAATTCCTCTCTTGCCCCTTCTTTTATAAGTATGCAAATTTGGGGGTTTCAACAAATACATATTTCGAACTGAAAGGAGATTTTTCCGTGGAACGCAATCAAACTGGAGCAGGGGTTTGCACAAGGAGTTCTTTCCCGGTAATGCCATCCTTCAGGGTTTTGAAATAAATATTGTAGTCTTTTTCTAGAGGTGGATTCTCAGGGTCCACAGTGAATGGTTCACCAAATGGAATCACACTTTTAACCTGCAAGATGATATCACTGAGAAGTGAGAACTTTAATGATTGTAACTAAAATAGATCATCTATATATGTAATCAAATCCCACGTTCAGTATTCTGCCTCTTTTGTGGTCATTCAGCTTCAGTCCAATCAGTAAAGCTAAAGATTCTTACCTGCATTCCCTTCCATTGCACTATATCTTCTTTTATTCCTTTTTTTTATGTGTGTAGGGGCTGGGGGGAGGGGGGGCTCTTAATCTTTTCGATTTTTGTTATTTCCTTGGGGCTTTGGAATAAACAATCTTTAAACGTGTGACAACTTTAAAATATTGGGTGAAAATGTTTTTCTAGTTGATTATGGTCAATGTGATAAGTAGCATCATGAATTTTCTCTACCTATGAAGGACAAACAAGTATATGCACCGGCATTTCAATTCTATACTACAACTATATTAGATAATGTGATATTTCATCTCAAAATCAATTAACAATCAATTAACGGTGAGAGGAATAGCACTTTTTTTCGATATAGGATCCTCCATAACCTATAATCTTTTACAAGTGGCAAGGTTAAAAAGTTGGAGAACATTTGTGTGCAGAGAACTTCTATTTTCTGTCTTTCATTTTTCAGAAGTCACATTTAGTTTACTGCCCGTAGAACTCTGACATAAAGTTCAAACAGCCATCGAAGTTAACAATCAATGAGATACTAGATAGATCATGAATGGAGGGAAAAGGCAACTAAATCATTTTATCACACAAGAAAATAAAGTAAATAGAGACGGAGGGAGGGCATTGCCTCAAACGTTTTGTCACATGCATATGGACTTTCCAAAGCAGCAATGCAAATACGAGCAATTTCTTCGCTTGATACCTTACCCTGCATTTAAAAAAGGAAAGAATGCCATCACAAGAAATTATATTTAAAAATTTGAAAACCAGAAGTAAAGTTAACAGGTGTCTGATTCATCATATAATCTTCTGTTATATGCAGGAACAGTTGGTGAATTGCATGTTTCAATGATAGGTATGTTTAAAATCTAAACCTCATACATCAGTTGTTTTGGTGTACCGTTATATTATCTCCTTGATCAAAAATGAGATCTGCACCAGCAGGCTCCTCCGTTAACGCGCAAGGTCTTATTATTGCATAAGGAATTCCACTTTCCCGAATTAAGTCCTCTCCCTGTAGAGGAAATGATCAATATTTAAATGAAATGGAACATAAGAAGTCATATATGAGAGTTGGATCATCTGGCCAATTCTAGAAGAATGTATTAATAGAATTAGTCTTAAACCTTCAATTTGGATGTAAGAATAAAATCCAATTCTTTATTCAATCGGACAGCAGGAGGTTGTTTGCTGAGATCAAGCCCAGGCCTCTCAGGTCTTGTAACTCCAGCTGAACTCACATGGACAAACCTGTGAGTGGATAAACAGAGAGAGGAGCTGATTAAGAAAATTGGAAAGAGATCAAAATCAGCTGAGTTCTAAAAGATAGTATTTTCGGTGAACCTGGGAGTTAGAGGATATTTTATATAAGCCCTTATACTTGATAGTGGAAGTTGAAATGGACCTTCAACAAAAGTTGGGTTGAGGTTCCCATCATACTCAAACTTGCTAAACAGGAGCTGCACATGATTATGAAGTGCATGTGAAAAACACCATGCAAGGGAGAAAATGAGAAGAAACTAAAAGAAAAGCAATCTTGCCTGCAGTGACACAATATTCGTAGGATCAAAAGGTGGGGCATCTGTAACAGTACGAGCTCGAAAGATTGGCCTCAGAGAGGTAAATGGCACACGAATCTGAATATTTGAGGTAAAAGAAATATAACCAGTCATTAATAGTTTGATTAAAAAAGAGTTTAAAGACACTTTTTCAAACACCCAATAAAGGTCTGATAGTGATACTCACTGACTGCCATTCCCCTTTTGCAGTGTCAAAGCTGGCTGTATAACCAACAGTATCCCAGACTGTGTCGGTGCGGATAATCAGTTTATACCGACGTCCATCACCTTTGAGACGCAACTCCAATCCATCATAAGCAGAAAGATCTTCTGGCACAGAAAAATTCTGTATATACAAAGCATGGAAGAACATTAGATTAGGGGATGTAATAGAGCAATCTCTTTATTGAAGAAAACTAATAGAAGAAACTAAAGGAAAAGAAAATGATCTGTCTGAAGAACAAATGAAGCAATCAGTAATTCCCATTCGTCATAAGCAAAGACATGAAGGAAAAAGAACCAATAAAAAAATGATGAGGGTTGGTCATTCAGCCTAAGCAATAGAAAAAGAATTTGATGCAATCCAAATTTGGAAACAAAATATTACTCAAATGCTACTCAAAATGATAATCTAGGTTTTCTTGATGATGATGAAAAAATAATTCTCAATTTATAAAAGGAATATTCGTCACAAATTCCTTACTTAATGAAGTTGTTTTTCATAACCTAAAAACGACCATCAAGCATTCTTTACAAAAAGGCGATTACAATTAGTTATAGATATCTGACAATGTAAGGCATGTGCAGAGGAAATATTCAAGATATGCACATTACCCTTGTCCGAATACTAGTAAAGCCACCATTGTTTGCAGTTGAAAGAACACCTGAAACAGAGGCATCCAAACTTAGATTCTTGATGACAATGTGTTACTTCTATTAACAGTGACGTAATCTTGGACTGGTACACTGTCTAAAGGGTTAAAGGAAGAAACCTTTAAAAAGTCCAGTTGGTTCACCATTTTCACCACCGTTCATGTCGATTTGAAATGAACTTTCACTTACTCCACCCATTACCACATCGTCTAAAGCACCCCAAGGAATTTCTTTGATACTGTTTCCTGCAAATAATGAAGTAATAAACTAGATTACTCTTAGAACATGATTGCATCATCGACACATAATTTACGTGATTCACTAACAATGTGTTAGCTATGTCCATGGTAGAAGAAGATATGTCGAGAAGAAGAGATCAATTTATTATTAGAGATAAATATCAAATAACGCAATCTAGAGGTGCCACTAGACCCTCTGTTTGGTCATACAGAGCGTCAACTAACAGATTCAAAGCATAGATGGAAAGAATCATCCATTAAAGAATCATCCATAAGTTATAGAGCTGGAATATAGGAAAATGGTGCTCATCATTTATGTATCAGCTGCCATAATTGCAATACATCTTTCAACATTGGAATAAAATTTTGTAGGTAGAAAATGAAATACAATATGCTACAGCTGGTAGTTGTTTTCTAATCAGCGGGTAGTTGTTTTCTAACAGCAGGTAGTTGTTTCAAATAGGACCAAGTGGCTCACAAAAGCAAAAGGAAAAATCACCTATAACTTGATCGAAGTGTACCTTCAAATCCAAAAAGTAGCTTCCCATTTCGGAGTCCAACACCACTCTTCACAGCATTGATCAAGTTTTGCATTCCAATAAATTCCACCAAATCTGGTGAATCGCCTTTGATCTGCATCAATTAACCATAAAATCAATCTCGCCAGGAAGCATTACTTCTTACGTTGTCTACCATACATGTCCAAGTCAACTAAAACTTTTAGTTTCAACTCCCAAATCACATTCATTCAAATCTGACTCCGACATTTAGCTAGTCACCTCAGGTTCAAAGAACTTGATTCCCTGCACCATATCAAAGATTGAATCAGAAAGCTGCTGCAGAAATATGGAATTGAATATAAACAATAAGTTCCTGGAATTGACAAATGGTCAGAAAGTTAAAATAGTAATACCTATACTGACATAGATTGAAGGGTAAAAATAATAATAGTAGACATCAATAGACATACTTGGCTATACTTTGCTCTTTCTGGAGTGTCTCCTTCCTTTGGTCCAACAATGACGGAGACAGCATTAATTACCTTTCTCACTCCCTTTAAGTTCTCAGGTGCCAAAGTGCTCCTCTTAGTAACATCCCCAACAATCTGATATTTCAAGGTAAGGAAAATGATTTGGAGGTACTTGAAAGTTGAAACAAGTTCGAGCAGAATAGAGTTTGGAAAAAAGAGCAAACCACAAACAGAATGTGATTTCTTAATAATACTATATCTACCTATTGTGAAGTACTTAAAATAGTATTCTTAATTTTTTTATTCCCATTTCTCCTAGCGCTACTTCAGTCAGCATATTATATGGTCGTTTGGTTTTCAGACAACTTTGGTTTATGGCTAAAAATTCACATATACTTGTATGATATGATGGTAAGGAATGACATCTGTCAAAGCTTGGTTGAAGTGAAGTGAAAGATAAAGAAAAATAATACATTTTTTTAGTTTATCAGTAGAAAAAAATTGAAGTGGCAAATGATTAAGAATTAATGAGTCAACTTCCTAAGATACGTATTTACTTCTCTCTCAAAGCAAAGCCTCAGTTAAGTTAGTTGGTACATACTTTCATTTTACTTGCCAATTATCATCCAGGATACATTTGCAATATCTTTGTTAGATTGGTGATATAATATTAAATTTAGTTTTAGTCATCAGTAATTTTTGGGTTGAGTTGTGATTTAAGATAAAAGCAGTAATTGTTCAAAGTCAAAAACTCATTATGCCCTTTATGCTTCATTTAATGTTAATTTATACTTCTTAGATCTTCACAAATTTCAAATTCACAAGTAAAGTGGGTGTTAGAATGTTGTTATAATATTAAATTTAACTTCACTCATCAGCTTCCCTTTTGAGTTTGATTGGTAATTTAAGAAACTTCTATACAAGAAAACTGGGCCTAACCATATTATTACAATAACTTTGATCAATAAGTGGTGATTGAACTAACCAATCCAATGTCTGGGCCTAACATCTTCCTCGCTTTCTCTTCATTTCTGACCTGAAAGATAAAATAAAATAAAACTAACCGTTGAGAAAAAGAAAAAAGACATCATTATCAATACTTATTCTGTCTCTTCTCAAAAGTTGTACAAATAGCATGCGGTTTGAATTTGATGAAAGCACAACAAATAGAAAACCAATAAGCTGAAAATGGGAAGACTGATATACTAAAGCTCGAACTGGCAAGCCTTTTTTCCTCAGGATATCAACCACCCTTCTCCCAACGCCACCTGTTGCTCCAGCGACTAGAATGAACCCAGAAGTTTCCATTTCTTCAACAGGTTTGGTCGGCGATGGACCCGACAGTTGAGCAATCAGAGACTCAAAAAACTTCACCATAAACCAACTCAAATTATTGATCAGTGAAAAGAAAAAAAAAAAAAAAAAACCCAATAAAACCCATAAAGCTAAGAAGTTAATCCAACCTTGGATGGAGATGGAGGCACGTTGAAAAAGTACAATGTTCTCAAAAACCTACCAAGATCCCAAGCTTCTGCAGAAATGGGTTCTTTAGGGAGTCTGAGGGAGCAGGATTTTGGGATGCTTAAGTGGAGAAAAGAGTGGTTTCCAGGGAAAATTTGGAGAAATGGGTTAGGAAGTTGAGATGATGGCAAGAAGTTCCTTCTAGTAGTGGCAGTGGGTGAGGATGTAGGAGTCTGCAAAGGAAAAATCACGTTGAGTTGGAGAAAAATGGAGATGGGTTTATGAGATCACAGATGAAGTTCCAGTTGTAGAAGAGTGATTGATTACCTTAAGAAGAAGGGATGAGGATGATGGTTGAGATGAAAATTGGAGGGCAATGGAGGAGATGTCCATTGTTGAAGCAAAACTGAAAGGAGAAGTTTGGAGAAACATGAATTCAAGTTTTGCTGTGTTGTTTGAGAATTAGAAACAAAGAAAAACAACGGACAATTCCTCCGCTTTGGCGGGAGAATTATAGATGAACCTTTAACTTACTTCTAATTCAAAAACCAATCTTCAAAATTATCACTAAAAAAAATTAACCTAATAATTTAACCATTCTATTTTTAAAAAATACAATACATTCTAAAAAAAAATTAGGCTTAATTTTAAAAAACAAACATAAAAAATGAAATGGTAACTAGACATTCGGATTTAAATGATTTCATCCAAATAAAATTGTAAATTTGGAATCACATTTAGGCATAACATTAAGTTTGATATAAATGAGAAAAACTTTGCTTAATTACTTAAAGTAAGAGGCTCAAATAAACGATGAGTACCTTGTTAAAACTAATGAAAAGTGGTCTTCTGTTTATTTTATCTCCGAGTAAAATTAACATTATATTAAATGCATTCAACATTCGTTTACGTGTTTAACCGTTCTTTCTTTTTCGTCCTCTTCTTTGTTAGGATTGTTTTTTTCTTTTTTCTTTTTCTACTTTTTTCTTTTGTCCTTTTTCTATATTTCTTTCTCTATCTTTTTGTGCATTTCTACTCTTCAATTTTTTCCTCCACTTTTTGAAGTATCAAACATCGATGGGCAAACATATAGTTTAAACAAACTATAACAGTGAGGGGCAAGGGGTAAACATATAGTATAAATAAAGGACACTTGCAAAAATGGTAAAATAAGTTATAATAATTAAGTTCGTAGCACACACATTTTATTATTTGCAAAAATAACAAAAACGAAGCCCAGCCCACACATCAAGAGGTAATATGTCACAAATGCCCTCGTTACTAATATACGTTTGATACACCTGATACACCCTTTGATACACATGATACTTCTTGATACACCCGATAGATTTGATTGATACACTTGATGCACCTGATACTCTTTGATACACTCGATATTGAAACATACTAATATATGTTTGATACACTTGATACATTGCATATACATTTAGTATTCTTCACGTATACAATTGATTGATTAAATGAACTTGATATGCTTGAAGTCTTACTTATACACTTGATATACTATTGATATACACTTGTAAACTCGATTAATATACTTGATAATGATTCAATTTACTGATATGCTTTAACAATATATTGTTTATATACTTGAGAATGATACACTGAGTTACATCATTCATATACTTAATAATACTCTAATGAACCGCATAAAATTTGAAAAAATGAAAATCACGTAGGTAGTATATTAACCAACTAATATATATAATATAAGTATATCATAACACTAACATACGAAACTGAGACAAAGTAAAACCAAAAAATTAATGTAAAAAAATGAAACAAAATCATTTGGAATCAAATTCAACTCAAAATACACATTGAACAAAGTAAACAAAAAAATCACAAATGAAGTTATGTTACTCCAATCAACAATCATTATATTATATTATTCATATTACAATTATTGTACTATTGATATTTTAAAATTAAGATTAAGACAGAAAAAATAAATAAATTTTCTAGTATAAGAATAAACAAACAATTAGGGTCTTAAAAAGTGGAAGCATAAATAAATAATGAGTAGGATATTAAAAAGAGGAAGATAAATAAGTTATTGAATGGTAGTTTAGAAATAATATCAAATTTAAGATGGAGAAGTGAAATTGTTGACATATTTGCAAAATTCTAAAACAACGTGCTATAATTGCTATATCATATTCTCAAAATACTATTCTATGCAATTTCTTATAAATAATTTGTTTAAATTGTAGTAGGTGATCGTTTAGAGGAAGATTACTCACGCTTGCATATGGTTGATTAATCATGTGTTGACTAGAATATTTTTTATATTTTTTATTGTAAGTCAGTGAGCTTTTACCGAGTTGTATTTTTTAAAATCCCACTTTTTTAAATTTCAAAATTTAAATTCATTGACACTTTTTTACCGAGATTTATCTGAAAAAAAAGAGTAAAACTACGCAATGTTTAAACTTCCAATTAGATTTTGAGGCCTTACAAAAATAACAAAAAAAAAAGTTATGATAATAATAAAAAAAAGTTATGATAATAAAACTCATGTCACTGTATTTTTTAAATTGTAAAATTAGCAAATTTAAAAGTCGATAACTCTATAATTATCGTTTGATGGTCCTATAATTACCATTTGATATCATTAATTTTGCTATATTCCCAAAATGCAAAAAGAAAAAAATAATAGGTATATCTGTTTTTTTTAAGTGTTTATGTGATTTGAGGCCATTTTTGTTAGATTTGTACGTATTAAATTATCCAAAATCTTTAAGCTTCTAAATTTGTATAATGGAAACACTTGGGAGAGAATTAATGATGGGTTAAAAATAGTAAAAATAATAAATAATCATTTTAGCTTACTTACTTTCAAATTTACAATTTTACTTCTGGTAAACTTCCATAAAAAAATAATTTCAATCATTTTAATGAAATGTATTTATAATACAAATGCAAATTAAAAAAAAAAAAGATGGTAAAATTATGAGAATGTGGATATGGGGATTGGGATGCTACTCATTGGATATGGGAACAAATTAAAAAGGCCTGCACAATGTCACAATGTCACAATGTCACATGCATATACATATTTCCTGCTCTATAATATTTAGTACACAACCACGTTACATGCATATATAATATTAGAACTACCCCCACCGCACCAACTTTATACAAAGAGGGAAGCCATAAAAAATAAAAGAAACTAAACAGACTGAATGAGGTATACCCAAATGTTATCACCTTGAGAAACGTGCATATTCACCCTCCTGGCCAATCATTTTCGACAATACATTACATATACAGTACTTTGGAGAATTATTAGATAATTGGTATATTTTATTTAGTTTATTTGTTAATTTAAATTAATTAGTATTTAATTTTGCACACTAATCTAAAACAGATATGCATCTCTCTCTTAATTGATGATCATCCATTTCATTTCTATCACAATCTACAACCAAAACTTTATTGTTTGTTAAGAGGTATAAAATGAAAGTAAAATGAAGATGTATACAATTAGACTAAACAACGTGTGTAGATATATTTTGATGGGGTTTGAGTTGGACATGAATGATGAAGAAAATAGGTTGCATCATAAGAAAGGGAAATGAGAAAGGATGGCATAGTATATTATAAATTCTATGGTCTACAAACTTTTGCTTAAGTATATCACTATTTTCTACAACCTCTGTTATGGGTACCATTCACATAGTAAATAAGTTGCAATTTTGTTGGTGCATATGAAAATAAGCCATGAAAAATATTGTTTAGTAGATAACCTATGTATATCTTGTACGTTTGGTTAGAAGTTCTTGATTACCAATATAATCGTCCTTGTTTCTGCTGCAAACAAGTTTAGCTAAGGGCTAACTTCTAAGATATTTGAATTCAGATATCGTCTAATGGACAAAGCATGGATGATGGAGAATAGGATGCCTCGGGAGTGGAAGCGTTCATTCAATTTGGTTTTCGTAATTGGCAAGGTTCCTGTACTATTAGGTGTCTATGTTTGAAAAGTGGAAATTGTGTATTTCATAAAGAATCAATAGTCATGTATCATTTATATGCTAATGGGATTGATCAAAGTTATAAGGTGTGGTTTTGGCATATTGACGAAGTTTTTACAATAAAGAGTTCAAACAATCGACGAGATTAAACGAAGGAAGAAACCGATGACAACGACAACGACTTATTTCATGTGCTAAATATGGTTCAAAAATGTCCATCACCGATTTTATGACGTACCTAATACATTTGACAATATGTTTAATTTGATGATGCAATGAGTCTTTGTTTTCTGGTTGTAAAAGATTCATAAAGTTGTTGACATTAGTTAGGCTATACAACCTGAATGTTAGATTTGGATGGATTAATGCTAGTTCTTCCGAACGTTTGTCCACAATTAGCAAGTTCTTGCCTAAAAACAATCAAATCCCCATATTCATATATGAAGCAAAAGAAAAATTTTTACTTTCTTAGGTCTAATTAGTTGTATAAAAAAAAATAGATGCATGTCCAAACCATTGTTGTTTGTATAAAAATTAAAGACATATGGCAAACATTAATAGATGCTCTAAATGTAACTTTTCGTGGTGGAAAACAGTTACGAACTCAAATGAATACATTTATTTTACATCTTTAACCTTAACTTTTCATTAAATTAATCATTTTCAATCACGAATATGTATAAGCTAGCTAGGCAATAAATATTTTTCAATATATCTTAATAAGACATGTCCACATTACATATTTTGTCATATTTTGTTATATTTCATAAAGAATCAATAGTCATGTATCATTTATAGAGTACACAATGTCAAATGCATATCATATTTTGTATTCTATGGATAGATGTACCCCCACCACCAACTTTATATAATGAGGGAAACAGTAAAAAGATAAGATAAGATAAGAAACAGATTGAATGAGGTATATACAGTATACACAAATATCAAAATAAAGCATATGGTATATATTGGATGTGGCCAATAATAGTGTATATTTTATGGTATATTATTTGATGTGGCCAATAATTTTCCAGTTCCTCAAGAATTATCACATATAATTGGTATTTTTATTTAGTTTAATTGTTAATTTAAATTAATTAGTATTTAATTTTGCACACTTCTCTAGCTAACACATGTCCATGTTTGATCTCTTAATTGCATTTCTATTTTTCATTCTTTCATCATCTTATCCAATCTTGGAACCATGTACCTAAGCATCTTAAAAATAGAATTTATGTACTAAATCAGATAATTTTTTCATCCTAACTAACGATGTACATGTTTTTTCGATTAATGTTCATTGTGTAATCTCATGTAATAGGGTGGCTTCGGAGTAGAACTCAAATCTAAAAAAAGCATCTTACAAAATGTCAGTGTTTGCTATTGGAATTTCAAATGGTTGCTCACTGTCAAGTATGTATTACCATTTAAGAAAATTTTGGAAAAACTGATAAATCCACCAACGAAATACTCATTCATTGAGCATGAGTATTGGAACACATTTGTCTCTTCCAAATTAAGCGAACATTTTAAGACAACTATAGTCACCATTCGTATATGTTAGTAGTTATGCTAAAACAACAAGGGTCGTGAGCGGCGAAAGAACAACAAATATAACTATCAAATGTCGCACAAGGGTTATGCAAACCTTATGGAAGAGATGATAATTAAGCCTTTGGAATAGTATGTGTTGGTTGGAATAATGCTACATACAATGTGGTATAACTAATCACAATGTAATTTCATTTTTAGAAACAAGCACATCTAGTAGTGGAGTAGTTGATTGTGTTTTAGTATGAAAAAAAGCACGAACAAAGAAAGATGAAAAAATTTTAAAGTATCAATATGAGAGTATTAATGAACAACAAATCTTTTTCATGTCGAGTTATAGATAACTCTAACACATTTAAAACGTCAGTATAAGAGTACTAATTCTTAATTTCACATAATTTCTAGTTTAACAATATAATAGTTTAAGGCATAGATGTTGAATTCTAATATCAATGAAAATATATGTTTGGACCTATTGAGTTATAGTTAAATTAATTAATAAAGTAACTTGTAATTTGCTATTCAAATAGCGTTTGTAGTCCAACGGTTAGGATAATTGCCTTCCAAGCAATAGACCCGGGTTCGACTCCCGGCAAACGCAATTCCTAATTTTTTAATCATAGACAAGAAAAACTACATTTATTTATTTATTTGAGTTTGGATGAATATATCTTGTGTTATAAATAGACTCATGTAAAACGTCATTTTTTCTAGAGTCTCATAAATATTTTTTTGTTTATTTTTTAAAAAATAATTATGTGATATTTTAATTAATTAATATTATTTCTAGAAATTATTCTTTTAATTTGAAATTTCATATAATTATTTAAAATAAAAGCGTAATTTATGAATTTTGTAAACTTATTTTTAAAATCTTAGGGACTAAAAATGTACGCATTTTGAAAACTTAGAATCAAATGAGTATATTATTCTAAACTTAATGATTAAAAAATGTGTTTTTAAAAGTTAAAAATAAATATAAGTATTCTTCCAAAGTTGAAAACTAAAAAGACATTTTTTCTTAAAAATTTAAACAGTATAATTTTAATTTGGAACTTAATTAGTTCTTTTTATTTGATTGAGCTTCATAAATAGTTTAAAAATCCTTGTACATAATTCTATCGTAGAAACTAATTATGAATGTTTAATTTACCGAGTAATGTGAACTAAATTTTAATATAAAAAATTTAGATTAAATTCTATTTTTTTAAAGTCATAGGAACCAAATTTATAATTTAACCTGTTGAGCAAGAAATTTTGACCAATTAAATTATGCACATCATCACATTAAATATGATGGTTATTCTTTTGTTTGAGTTTGGATAATTAAATTTGCTCAACCCAATCCAATTCCGGTCCAATAAAAAAATGGGCTCAAGCCCAACTCGCAAATGGACTCAAGTCCAAGCTCACAAAGTAAATGAGTCCAAGCCCACCTAAAGTCCATAAATTTTCTCTATAAATAGAGACCATTGACATTCATTTTTGGGGGTTTTTGGTTGAAAGAAGAATTGAAATTCAAACTTCTACAAGCTCTCAAGACGTGCAAGTTCGTATCAACCTCGAGATCAACAGCTTATGAAAGATTGAAGACTTGAAAGATTAAGCTTTCCTTATATTCTAGAAGATTGAAGTTCAAATCGACTTGCAACTAAAACATTCTGAAGACCGAAGACCAAGAAGTTTTAAGTTTTTAACTTATATTCGAGGGAAAGCATCAAAAGAGTAAATACTAGAGATTGTATTTACAATATTTATCAATATATCAAAGTTCAATTCCACGAATTACATCCCAAGGAAATACTTCTAAAGCTCTAAGTGACATTGGCAAGTAGCCAAATACTCGTAACCGCTCAAGGGAGACTCAATCATATGAAGAAATGTCATCCTTTGAGGTCACAAAGAACATTTGGGAACAACTGTCCAAGCCACCAAAAGGTGGAATTATAATCAAAGAAAATCTTGTGATTGCGAACGAATTTCCTCCTACGAACACTTGAATGAGGAGATGCCTCATCCAAATATATCATGTCGGTTATGGTGACTGGCGTTGATACAATTGAAGACAAAATGGCTGAGTTTGAAAAGAAGATCAACATACTCATGAAAGTTGTTGAAGAAAGAGATAATGAGATTGCATGTCTCAAGAATCAAGAATCACATTGAGCGTCGTGATGCTGCTGAATCAAGCCACATACATACTGTCAAGAATAATAACAAAGGAAGGCAGTTATGCAAGAAAGTCAGACACAAAATTCGACGTCAATTGCATCGCCGTCTGTTCAGCAGTCGTAGGAAATGATTGCAAACTCCATCAAAACTCAATATGGTGGACCTGCTCAAACTCTCTCTTTGTATTCCAAACCATAAACGGAGATGATCGACCATCTCAGAATGCTGAATGGATACAAACCACCCAAGTTCCAACAATTTGATGGAAATGACAACCCAAAACAACACGTTGCTCACTTCATTGAAACATGTGAAACTGCTGGTACACGAGGAGATTTGTTGGTAAAACAGTTTGTTCGAATTCTCAAAGAAATGCCTTCGACTAGTACATCGACCTGGAACATGAATCCATTGACAGTTGGGAGCATATTGAGAGGGACTTTCGCAATCGCTTCTACAGTGGCCGACGTATCGTCAGCATGATGGAGTTGACAAATACCAAACAACGAAAGGGGAGCCAGTCATTGACTATATAAATCGATGGAGAGCTCTAAACCTGAATTGTAAAGACAGACTCACAGAAATGTCTGCAATTGAGATGTGCACCCAAGGCATGCATTGTGAACTTCTCTATTTTGCAGGGATAAAACCACACACGTTTGAAGAGTTGGCGACTCGTGCCCATGATATAGAACTAAGTATCACACGTAGATAAGTAAAAGATTTCTTGGTTCCAAAAATGAGAAGTGACAAGAATGAAATCGATGACACTAAAAAGATTGCAAATAGTGTCATAAATGAGTCCATGGTTGTTCATGAAGGGATAAAAGCCCTATGACAGCGGAATAATTTAAAGAACCGTTTCTCAAATTAGTTTGGAAATCTTAAAATACCGGTACATTGACAAAATTTTAGAATCAAAATTTTAAATAAATTATAAGCATGCTTTTAAATTAAAAGATACAGAGAACTTACTTTCGATGACGTCTTTGAATCTATAAATCACCAAATTGAGGACATCACCCATCGGAGACCTTTCTATCCTCTGGGATGAGATTGGTTTGTGGGAACCAATTGGGATGGGAAAATACTTAGAGATATTTGAGAGAAACTCTTTTTGCAGAGAGAAAAAGCCTCTTACTTTTTTCTCTTAACGAACTTAGCTTAAGAAAATTGTTTTCTTCTAGATATTTATAGCACTCTTTCTTTCTTGGAATTGGAACAGGAGTAAGAGAGAATCATGAGATTCTTAATATCAAATCTATTAATTAATTAACAATTAATCAATTAGTTAATAATTAATTAAATAATTTAATTAATATTTCATTCAAATCTTATTTAAATAAATATCTCCCCAATATTTTATTAATATAATTAATTAAACTATATTTAATTAATATCTCTGCAATATCATTTTATAAATTTAATTAAATAAAACTAAATTATTAATTAATTCTCCAATTAATTAATAGCTAAGTTTAATATGAATCATATTCAAATATAAGTTTATCTCATAACCAATAACTTTAATATGAATCTAATTCACATTGATATTTGAACTCATTCAAATATTTTATCTCTCATAAATTAATTTTGAATCATATCCAAAATTAAATTTATAATAAAGTTTCATAAACTTTATATTATAATATATCACTATACATTAAACTAATTCCCTAAGTATATTTGAACATTTCAAATTACGACCAATATAAATAAATCTCATTACCCTTTACGAGCTAGGAAAGGTGTTGGATCGGTATGGCAACCCTAGAGGGGGTGAATAGGGTTTAAATAAACTTTTTGACAAATAAAAAGTAAAATCAACTAATTAGATATTTTTTAAAATTTAAATAAAGAACTTTGTAAACTTTGTTAAATAACAAGATTGATAAAAAGATATGAATGGAAGTATGCAATCAAACTCAACCAATAAGAATATGTAACTAAAATTAAATTAAAAAATAATTAGAAAAGAGTTAGAGAAGAAGACACCGTAATTTTATAGTGGTTCAGTTAAACTCAACCTACATCCACTTTCCCAAGCACCTCTTGGAATTTTGATTGAAAATCTTCTTTAGACTCTTTCCACGGATTTGAGCCGAACCGATTCTTGCTCCTTTTTCGGGTTCAAGAGCAAACCCGATCCTTTCCACAGGTTAGGATCCAACCGTTACAATATGTTGAAGTTTTTAAATCACACAAAAGAAAACTCTCTAAAAGAGTGAGTATACAATTTGAAGCTCACAAATTTAATCCTCACAATACAATAAGAAGCTCTCAAGAATAAGATGAAAAGAATAAAAATTGGAAGCTTTAGAGAGAATAACAATGTTGGCTTTTTGCTTGAGGAATGTAAAGATTTTTTTTTGATCTTGTGTAAATGTGAAGTATTTAAAAAAGAGAGGAAAAATAAATTCAAAATCATTTGGGTCATTAGATATAAGTAAAAGAAAAATGAATGGTTGAGATTTAAACTTAATTAGCCGTTAGACACAATACAAATAATAATATAATAATATGTCTTTTCAAAATACTTTGTTTAAAAAGAAATCAATAAAGCAACTTCACCCTCTTTTAAAAAAACTAGCCGTTAGACACAAGAAAAAATAATAATATTAAAATCATTTTCCTTTTAAATTCATTTTCTTTATAAAAGCCAATAAAACATAACAAAAAGCCACATTTGTTACTCCTTCATTGCTCCAAGTGACTTTCTCTAATTGGTTCAAATTGAATGCTTGGTCGCCACGTCACCATCTCAGGTATTTTTCCTTTAACCTTCTTTTAGCAATATTTTCTTCATTTGAACTTCGATTTGGGTGATTCAAGAGGCGTTAGAATCATTTTTCCAAGCTCTACGATATGGTCTATTCAAATTAATAAAATTGTCAATAAAAAAAAATCAGATTTGTTATCATCAAAACATAAATTAATTGAATAATTAAAATAAATAAATTTGAGATTAAGGGCCAAAAAGCCAACAAAGGGGACCTAATGGACCTACAGATCAGAAGCTATAACGATATGAGATTAATTTGCTAAACTCATTAACCACATTAATCAATATTCGTTAACTGTGTGTACACTCCACTAAAGACTCACAGCTGAACTCTTCTCACTGTAGATATATTTATATGTCCACAGATATAAACCAATAACAGTAAGTTAGTTCTTCACGAGTGTTCGTAACACCAGCTGGGTCAATTTACCGTTTTGCCCCTTTGGTTACATCTAACTCCTTAAGTACCACCAATCCCTCTAATGAACAATAGTTATAGTTGCTCTCGAGCTAAGAGAGGGTGTGGCGCCACATTGTTCAAGCCTTGAAATTAGCCCTTAAGAAAGCAATTTCTCTACTTACTCTATCTATAGAGAATGAGTGAATTCTTTCTTGTGTAGTTGTGTTCCCAGCTCCCTGATCAAATGAATCCTCAAAATGGTAGGCTTATTGAGTCGGCGATATAGACCACTCTCACCCATGCAAATCAAAGGACTGCGTTCATAGGCAGGAGTTCACAACTCACTCAAGATTCAAGTCAAGTCACCTGTGGTCATCTTGGTGAAATGTAGTCTTAACTAGTAACGGTGTTAATAAGAGAGACTATTCATTTTGTGGTTCGATCTTATACAAACTCTTTGTATAGAATACCTCTGCTCTAATGTCTCGACATGAATGATTAGGATCAAATCATTTGTAGCATTTTACAACAATTGTAACAACTACAAAGCAGACCGTATTCGTAGTGTCACTAGAATAAGGTATTCAGCTTTATCCATCTACTACAGACCATTTAGGTTATCATTTAAACATGATCCACTTGAATGTCTCCACATACATGTTTAGGTTACATAAGATAACCTTGGATGTTAGTTTATTGATTTTGTGGGTTAGTGCAACTAAATGTCAAATAAAATAACACACTTTATTTTATTAGATAAATAAAATGTTTGTATAATATATACAATTACAAACTACAAGACCACAAGATTTAGGGCATCAATCCCAACAGTTGTTACGGCGCCAAATAAACGAGCATTGTAGAAAAGTCGCAAATTTCGACCGCAGTCAGTAAAGTAAAACTGTTCAGAGACTTTAGTCACAGTACCCCAATGTGTTTGACCTTCAATTAGACGATGCCTAAGAGTGAGAACTCTTTCAAAAGTAGGAGCCTCATCATGGATGGAGGATTGTAGAACCTATACATTCTTCCCCTCAGACAAAGATATTTCCATAGATAATTTAAGAAGAATCGAACTGTTGTCTAAACGTGGCCAATGATCTGCAAAAGGGTCAGGCCATGACTTCTCCACAAGAAGACTAAGTCCACCTTCTCTAGGTTGATTTTTGTTAGAAAGTATTACAAGATGCCTATTTTCATTCACGAGTTGTTTTGTGAAGTAAACCATTGTTCTACAGAAAAAAAGGAGAGTCAACTTGGTTTCGAAAAAGAGAATATAGAAAAATAAGTATCATGAAATTCCAGCTGGCAAGAAGTCATAGTAGAAGTGGGAAACATGATAAAGTTGCATCGTCTATCATGTACAAACCCAAGAAGTCATAGCAGCAGTGGGCGCCATGATAGAGTTGCATCACCTATCATGTACAAACCCAAGAAGTTATAACAGAACCCAAGAATACAAACCCAAGAAGTCATGATATCGAAGTGACCAAACCAAGATGTACACAGGGGCCTTCAAATAAATAGCTCAACAAAATCATTCATAATAACAAAAGTAAATGGATCTTACTTTGGTACAACTTTTCTTTCAAGTTAGTGCAGCTGCTATATCTATAAAAACAAAAAGATAAATAGTGAGTTAGGGTAACTTACAGATAATATATATATATATATATATAACACTTTTATATACAATAGCACCCAAAAAATTAAGAAATTTTTTGTTTTTATTTATCTTGGATTTATTTGGGTCTTATCTTATATAATGGTAAATATTTATAGAAAGAATACTTGATTAATTATTAAATTTTGAAATTTAATTATATTGTATGGTTTTGATAAAGGTTGAATGATGTAGATAATTAAGTTTGGTGAAATTTAAAGATATTGGTTGTTTATATATATACATATAAAGTTATGGAATGTTAAAAAATATATCTCCTTACTATACTAGTTCATTTAATCTCGGGTGTTGCATACATATAAAGAAATATAGTTTTTTTTTTTTCAAAATAAAAAATAAAATAAACAAAAAAAAAGTGAGACTTTGATTTTTTTTTTTTTTGAAAACTAAAAAGAATATAATAATAAAGAAACAAAAAAGTTTTTTTTTATAAAAAGAAATATAAAGATAAAAAGATATTTTTTAATATATATATAAGAAAATAAAAAAAGAAAAGAAAAAGGAAAAGGAAAGAAACAGAAAAGAAAAAAACAAAAGAAAGGAAATAATAATAAAAAAAAGAAACGAAAAAAAAGAAAAGAAAAAAAAGAAAAGAAAAGAAAGAAAGAAGTCTTAATATATATATATATATAACCTAAAAGATTTGACCTTTTTTCTCTCTCTTCTTTCTTTCTTTCTTTCTTTCTTTCTTTCTTTCTTTCTTTCTTTCTTTCTTTCTTCTTATGCCTCTATTTCTTCTCTCCCTCAACTTCCTTTCTTCCCCTGTTTCTCTCTTACTTTCCGTAGTAACCAAAAGAAAAGAAAGAAGAGACAGAGACGCAAACACAGAGGACGAGTTTGAGTTTTTAAAAAGAATTTAAAGAAGAATAGGGAAGAAAAGAAGAGTAGGGAAGAGACGACCATCATTCTGCCTATACATCTTACTAGCCACCACCCCAATCTTTTTAACCGAGATTGTTTCCTCCAACAAAAAGAAAATGATAAGAAAGGGGGACGAACCAATGAAGCAACGGGAGAGAGTGAAGTGTTTTGGTTTATATTTTTATTTCCCTCCTTCCTATTTAAATGAGGGAGAATAACAAATCAATTTTCTTTTAACAAATTTCAGGATATCTTCCCAACAAATGTAGGATTTCTCTTTAACTAGCCAAAGTCACGAGCAAATCACGTGTTTTCTTTTGTTTCATCTTACTTTCGAGATCCACCCATACACGTGTACAAATCTCAAGAATCTAAAAAAAAAAAGCATTTGACATGAAATTTTGGCCAATTAAATTTTGCCACATAATCGTAAATATTGTGGTAATTATATTTATTTTTATTGGATTTTGATAATTGAGTTTCCTCAACCCAATTCAGGTCTAATAAACAAATGAGCTCAAGTCCAAGTCCAACAAACATATGGACTCAAGCCCAAGTACAACAAACAAATGGACTCAAACCCAAGTTCAAGAAGCAAATGGGCCCAAGTCTAGGCCCAATAAACAAATGGGCTCAAGTTCAAGTCCAACAAACAAATTGGTTCAAGCCCAAATCCAAGACACAAATAGGCCCAAGCCCAAGTTTACCAGCCCATAAAATTTATTTATAAATAGAGACATTTTGCTATTCATTTTAGGGATATTAGATTGAAGAAAGAATTGAAGCTTTAAAGTACTAAAGCTCTGAAGAATTAAAGATTCAAACTTCTACAAACTCTCAAAACATGCAATTTCGTATCGACCTTGAGATCAACATCTTTTGAAAACTGAAGACTTGGAAGATTAAACTTTCCTTGGATTCCAGAATATCAAAGTTCAGATCGGCTTGCAACTACAACATCTTGGTACCAAAAACTAAGAAATTCTAACGTTTTATCTTGTATTCGAGAGAAAACATCAAATGAGTAAATACTAGAAACTGTATTCACAATGTTTATCAATATGCAAAGTTCAATTCCACGAAACAAATTTCTTTCGATATCTAGTGCGAACAATTTCTTTAAATACGACGTTCATTTTCAACTTTATTTACGTAATCATTACATGTGAGTAAATTATTAATTTTTTTTAAAAAAATGATATTCTAACTCCAATACATAAATTTTATGTATTTAATTTACCAAATTGTCTTAGTTTTCGTAAAACAATTTGCGGTAATTTTTTAAAATACGACATCCATTTTCAACATTTTTTACGTAATCGCTATGTGCGATTAAATTATTATTTTTTTTATAAAAAAATTCACATTCTAAATCCAATACACTAATTCATATATTTAGTTTACCCAACTGTCTTAGCTTTTGTAATGCACGAGCAAAAAAGGGGGGTCAAAGTGGTGTAATCACAATAAATTACCTAATTCAAGAGTAAAAGAAGAAATAAAAATTTTAAATTCATAACTTAAAAATAAGTTATGTTTTTTAAATAAAAAGATTAAAATTAACCAAACTCATAAGTGTAGAAATTATAAATGAGAAAAAAAACAGATTAAATACTATAAAAACTCAAATGGCACTACAAGAAATCAGGAGTTTTCCGACACAGGAAAATCGTCGAAAAACATGGCATCGGTAGAATCCGCTGTTTCTCAATGCCGCGTGGACCTCGTCGGGGGAAGGACTTTTCTCTGACGCATGAATATGAGCGTCGAAAGTTTCCTGCCCTTCCTCCGACGTGGTGCTAGATACGTTGGGTAATGACCCCTATTCCCAACGTAAACTGTGTCACGTCGGAAGCTGGTGGACAATTAAATGCATCATTTGGCCTTCTTTCGACGTGGTGACAAGTGCGTCGGGCAATGAGCCACTATTTCTAACGTCCATAGTGTCGCGTCGGAGGAAGGACAGATAATTAATTGTGTGTCACGCCTTCCTCCGATGATATGTCAGTCATGTCGAGAATAGGTCTGAGATTCTCAACGTGTCACTTATAGCATCGAGAATAGGGTTTAGGTATTCCCGACGTGTCACTAAATGCGTCGGGAATACCTAACTATTTTCGACGTTTTTGATGTGTGTCGGGAATTCTTCGTCTTTTTAATTCATTCTTTACAAAATGGAAACAGAAAAGAGAAAGAAAAGAGAAAGAAAACTGAAAGGGAGAGGGAGACCGAGAGGGAGATCGTGAAGTCGTCGCTGTTGTCGTCCTCGTTGCCGCTGCCATCGTCATTGCATATCGATATAGCTTTTTTTATGTGTTTTTTTGTTTTATCTACATAACAAATTAGGATTTTGAATTAGTTTTTATTTTAGGAATTGAATTTTGAATTAAGTTTTAGTGTTTTGGAATTTATGAATTGAGTGTTGGCATATTTTTATTGGACTTTATGAATTGGGTGTTCCATAATTTTATTGGAATTTATGAATTGGGTGTTCCATAATTTTATTGGAATTTATGAATTGGCATTTTTTTATTTTAGAAATTGAACTATGTGAATTGGGCCTTTGATTAATGTAAATAAATGTTAATATAATTGTAAGTTTGTTAATGTATATATGAATTAATAAATAATGTATAAATAAATCAATGTATAAATAAATAAATGTATAAATATTTTTTGTAACTTTGTTAATTTATATGGTTAGTTTGTTAATATATAAATATTTATTGTATGTTTGTTAATGTATAAGGTTAGTTTGTTTTGGATTGAGTGTTTGATTAATATAAATAAAACAAATGTATGAATGAAATTGAGTGTTTTATGAAATCGAGATGTATGAATTATGTTTTGGTTCTGCTAGTAGATATAGTGTTTGGTTAGTTTGTTTGTTCTGGCTATCCTACTGTCATGATAGTCTTTTGTAGTTTGAACTTAGCTTTCAAATAAAATAGTGGAATGATTTGTCATAACTTATCCATGGAGTAATTAAGTTTAGGGTTTGATAGGGATCAATAATATATAGGATTGATGATCAAACAATTTTATGTTTTATGTGTTTAACGATGGATAAGAGTTGGATGAAACTTAGGAATAAGTTATCGGTTGAGTATAGAGAAGGTGTGTCCCAATTTTTAGAGATGGAGTCTAGACAAATGGAAGAAATGATGAAGAAGATTGAAGAATTGAGTCGAACACAAGGAAGATCGTGAGGCATCCGCAACTTTTATGCTTTCTTGCTTTATTGCTTTAATTTCATTTTTGGAATCTAAGACTATGTTCTTTGACATTTGTCTAATTATAATAAAATTTCAATTTTGATATTTTATTGAATACTATTTTGGTTGTTTAATTTTAATTTAAATTAAATTGAATAGAAACTACAGTGGAAACAAAAAAAAAAAAACTAATAAATAAATAATAATAACAATAATAATATAATAATAATAATACAAGTTTTTTAAAAAATTAAATGATATTTCCGACGCAGCATATGCGTTGGGAGAAAAGTCTATTTCCGACGCAAGATCTCCCGTTGCATGGTAAACGTCGACGGATCCCAATGGGTAAGCCGACGAATAAAAGACGTTGCTAGAAACTACGTCGGGAGATATTAACTGCCGACGCACGTTTGTGGTGCGTCGAAGATGGGTCTCCCAACATAGTTGTATCCACGTGCCTCTCGATGTTGCAAATTACGCTGGGGAACCTTCCTCGACATTCAGGACACTCTTTCTCAACACTGTGGCACGTCGAAAAAAGCTCAGTCCATTGTAGTGTGGATTAGTTATAAATAAGAAAAGGTTAAAAGAAGGATTAAGGTATGATTGAGGAGGTTGAGGTTGAAAATTAAAAGAGGAAAAAATTGCTCAAATGCTATGAAAATAATGTCAAATAAAAAGTATGACTTGTTTGAGGATGGATGAAGTTTCAATTAAGTAGGTTACAAGGGGTGATTATTACTTATTTTTCTATTATTAAAAAGAGCCCTAAAATTTAAAAATTATATGTTATTTATATTATTCACATAAGATTTTAGAAGAAATATAGTTCGTGGAATTGAAGTTTATATAGTGATGAATATAGTGAATACAAATCTCTAATATTCACTTCTTCGATGTTTTCTCTTTAAAACGTAGAATTTTTTTTATCTTCGAGCTTCAAGATGTTGAAGTTGCATGTCAATTTAAGCTTCAATCTTTAGAAATCTAAGGAAAATTTAATCTTCTAATTCTTCAATCTTTTAGAAGATGTTGATCTTCAGATTGATACGAACGTTCACGTCTTGAGAGCTTGTAGAAGTTTGAATCTTTAATTCTTCAGAGCTTGAGTACTTCAAAGTTTCAATTCTTCATTCAACCAAAAATCTTTAAATGAATGGAAATGTCTCTGTTTATAAAGAATTTCCATGGGTTTAGGTTGGCTTAAGCTTGACTCATTTTTCTGTTGGGCTTGAACTTGGACCCATTTGCCACTCAAACTTAGACTTAATTCATTATCCTCGTTTGACCCAATTTTTATATATAGGGCTTGAATTGAGTTGGGTATGAGAAGACGTAATTGCCCAAACCCAATCAAATTATAATTATCACAATATTTGTTGTGATGACGTGACATAATTTAATTGGTTGATTTTTTTTGCTCAACACATACATAATTAAATTTATTTTCGCGTGAAGTTATGAGCTACTCAAAACAATACCTCTTTTCTAATACCATTATTTATCGATTATTTATTTTATTTCAATGTTTTACTATATAATTCATCCCCATAATCTTAACTCCTAAGTTCTAAATAAATGTTTAGATTAATGTTGGTCACCCACTGAAGTTATAAGGAGTGAAAACTAAAATGGTTTCCTAATTTTTAACTTAATGGAAGAGAAGAAATAAAAGTTAGGAAGGGTCATCAAACCTAGCGTTTGTAGTCCAACGGTTAGGATAATTGCCTTCCAAGCAATAGACCCGGGTTCGACTCCCGGCAAACGCAGCTACCTTTTTACCTTTTTTTCTCTTCAGATTTATCTTTTACTGTTTCTGCTTCCTCTTCTTCAATTTTCCGTTTCCAACGAATCAAGTTTCACATTCAAACTGATGAGCTTTGACGGAACTGCTTCCTAAATTTTCAAGATGAGAGGCCAAACAACAAAAAGCAATGGGATCCCCATCTTCTCTTCATCTCCTCGATCCCCTCTTCACTTCGTCATTCTCCAAATCTATCTCTCTCCTCAGTTTCTAAATTTTGAAATTGGATCAAAACGCATTGGTCCTCCTGCATTCCTAAAATCACATCCATTATATTTGTACCCAAATCAATTGCTATGAAATCGGCTCTAATCCTTAAACTCTGGTAGCCCTTCTTCCACCCTCTGGCAAATGCAACCTCTGTTGACTGCTCTTCCGTCTCAGATGGTTTAGGCGCAGGCAGTGTAGGGATTTCCTTAAAACAAAACTTCATCAGGAAGTTAACAATATTTGAATTAACTGCGTGTTCATTGTCATCTTGTCATCTTGACCCTACAAAATTTTATTTTAGTCAGAAGGTTGGCAAATAAAGTTGCGTTTGTTCTTCATCTTGTCATCTTGTCATCCAACCTTTTCTTTACCGACGTAGCCAAATGCAAACAAATAATAATAACTACATTTACACTAGTTTACTTATAAGGAAAATAAATAGACATGAACAACCTATTAACCAAACGTTTTGAAATAATTAAAGTTGAAAAATTAGTATTTAAATCAATTTAAACAACAAAAACAAATGAAAAAAAGAAAAATAATATGTTGGATATGGCGGGGTTCATACCGTTTTATTCTGAAAAGTTATCTTTTTCTTGGTTGAAATAAAATATTATGATGGAATGATGATGTTAATAAAATAAAATATTAAATAGTATTGATTTTAAAAAATGAAATCAAACATTTAACCAGTTAATTATGATATGTGTATTATGCTTATGCTTTAATTTATAATTAATTTATGAAAAATATTACACAATCTTAATCTACGTAAGTTTTATAAAAAACTTTTTAAATTTGTAATAAAATAAATAATTTTAAAAATTAAATCAAACCTATAAAATGAATCAACAATTAATTTTTTTAACAAATGTAATCTAATATAACAATAAATATTTTTATAATAAAAATCATATATTTTGTTAAGTCCCATCCATACATTTTGTTTTTATATTCCTATGTTTGAAAAATATTTTTTTTTGTTAAATTTTAATATCACGTCTTTATTATAATAATATTTTATGATAAAAATAAATTAAAACGATTATATTAATGTATGAATTATTGGGCTTTCCATCGGTTTTTAAAGAATTATTTTAAATCATTATCTTTCTCTTGTTTCATTCGAAATATTATATGAATATTTGAAATAGGTATATATATATATAAAGTAAAATAACAATAATTAAACTGATATTTGGTAGTAAATTTAGTTTTAATATTTATATTCAGTATAAAACATGATCAAATTATGTTTAATGTGATCTATGTAATTGTATTTTTTATTTGTTCAATCTAATTTAAAACAATTTAAATTTTGTTTTTGTGATTTATGTAATTTTATATTTTTCTATTGATTTAAAATTTATTCTAGTGTTTTTTTTATAATAATTAATTATGATTATTGTTTTTTTTTTTTGTATATATAGAAAATGACATACAAATATGAAACAAATATAAATGCCAACAGTGAAACAATTCCTCCCAATGGTGAGATTAATCACTTGGTGTAGATATGAGTTCAAGTCAGATAGAGATAATATATAAACACTCTACTGTAAGCTCATTTGGATCCGTAAGGTTTATGTCATTCCCTATTTCGAACGAACAAGATTTAAACACCATGTTTTCAATTGCATTGTCGTTTTCGAATATGATCCATTTGTATGTGAATGCGAGTAGGTAGATTTGGACATCAACTTAAATGTAGAAGTGGAATACGATGAAGAATATGTTGATGTTGACTAGAAGTTAGATGCACAACCAATGTGCAGTAAAGGAGAAATGATAGCTACCAATGATTATAGAGACTTCATGGACTTTGATGATCGTGAATATGAATTTTCATCAAATACATTCATTGAGTTGGACATGAATGCAACACCATTCGAAAACATGATCCAATTATAGTTTTGGTGGTGACCAAGAACACGAAATTGTATCAGTGTTGCCATTAAGAATCACACACCATATGAAGTAATAGAGCCAACATCGACAAAATAGGTCATTCGATGTAAGAAGTCCGACGAAGGTTCCAAATTGAGACTTCATGCAATAATAAAAAATTTTCATGCTTTATTTTGAGATTCACAAAGTTATTTTATCAATATACATGTTTTTATTTGGAACTTACTCAAAGTCATGTGCAGTTGAATTTTTCAATGCTTGCACAAGAGTTTGGTGAATCTGTTAGAGAAAATCTGCCACTAATATAGTATTACTACAATCCATGATTAAGGAAGAGTTTGGCTATCATGTTTCTTAGCATAGGGCTTGAGATGGTAAAAGAAAAGCAGTAGCCAAAAGGTTTGGCGATTGGGATGAGTCTTCGTACAAATTATTAGATAGGTGGTTGTACATGGTGAAGCATACCAATGTTGGAACATTTGTTGAATGGAGGGTTCAAGCCACACCTTTGGAGGGTCATGTCATATTATCATCCGTATTTTTGACATTTGGTCCCTGTATAAAAGTTTTTAGTAGATGTAGGCCAATTATTTAGATCGACAACATTCACATGTATGACAAGTATCGAGAAAAGTTATTAATTGTTATATATGTTGATTCAAATGACCATCTTTTACAATTAACATTTGTCGGTTGGAAAGTGCACTATTACATTATAGGATGTGGAAGTTTTGTTGGCGAGTCTATTAGCGATCAAAGCCATGATGATTGTCAAATGTTACTCGGTGCGACCCCACCTGCTAAACAAATTCGGGGTTCGAGATTTAGTTTATCATGGTTGGGGATAGAGTCTCCTAGCTGATGATGCCGACAAGGAAACTATCACAAGATATGCCCAGACATATATTTTACAGTTGATGGGTGAGAGTTTGTTCGCAAATAAATCAACTCGTTATGTGCATTTAATATTCCTACAGTTCTTAGCTAATCTACACGGGCGATATTCTTGGGTGGAGCCTATTTGGCATGATTGTATAGATAGTTATGCAAGACATCAAAACAAGGTATTTGTGAAATTGTTGGACCGCCAATATTGTTACAAATATGAACTTGGGAACGATTTCCAATATTACAGACTCTACAACACCTACATGTCAATGCTCATCAATTACACGGTCGAGCTTATGGTTCAAGGTATGTTATTTCAATTTAATTTATATTAAAAATAAATTGTTATACATAGTACATTTAGAATCTAAAATGTTAGTTAAACAATAATGGAGAGATCAATTTTGTGTGACCAGGTTGGCTACACATGTAGTCTTTTAGATACATGTTTGATCTTCTTCAACTTGATGAGGTAGGTCATGCTGAACTTAAATTTTAAGTTCCATATTATTTGTTTCATATAATATGTTGTGTTTCAGATTACGTGGGAGCCATACAAAGCTATCATGGATAGTTTGCCACATTACTATATGAATGGTCATCACCTATGACAGATGGTTAGTCATCTCATATATTTTCACATTGGTGAGTGACAACATCTTGACAGAACACTCGAACAGTTTGATATTCAACAAAATGTTCCATGTGACTATAATACTAAACCACTTTTGCACGACATTGACCTGATGACTAATTAGATAGAGTTACCCATTTAGTGATGCAATTGCTAAATCACAAAAGCACTGTCGAATCTCCAATTGGACAATTTTATATGGATGTAACTCAAGAATATATCTGTTGGTACAGAAACATTACCAGTCTCTATATCACCAGACCGGGAGCTAGTGTGGGTCATCTGGTACAAATCTAAATATTTTTAGTACAAATTTATTTCAATGCTTTTTAATATTTCACAGAGATTGAATAATAGTAGACTTTTGGATGTAGCAGATGATCCACAACATGTCCTAAATATATACATAATGATAATGAGCAGTTCAAAGGAAACGTTCTCGAGTGTATGAGCTTGATGAATCGGAAGAAGTTGACCAACACGTGAAATAATTGCCTCCCATCACACAAACACAAAGTAGGCCTGGTTACGTTAGTATAATGATGATGATGCTAGCATTTGGAATGATGTATTATGATTCAAGAGTCAGTCAATCGTCAAACTTTAGAACATGATATTACAATTCAGAGGCAGGTCCATCATCATCAAACTTTGGACGAGAATACTATGTTTTAGGGAGCGATCCATCATCTTCTTACGTGCATGGTCACAAGCGTGGTTGTGGAGAATATAACGAATATTGGTACTACGAAGTGCCTGCAGCAGTACCCGAGCAACTAGATGAGCAATAACAACAAGAAAATCAAGAGAAAATACAACAACCAACTAGAAATCGTCGACAACCAGGTTGTGGAATATATTGATTTTTTTCATTAAATGAAAATTATTAAATTATTGTATTAGACATTCTATATCATATAATTACGAGAAAAAAAAAACACCTACTAAAAGTTTACGACCTTCAATTAATACAAAACTAATGAATTACAATAGAAAATATTCATAAATTAGAAAATAAATGTAAACATAAATTAAAAAAAATAAAAAGATGTCGAAAGAAATTTCAACAATTTGAAAATACAAAGAATGAACATACATTTTCAAAAAGTTTCAGTAACAATAAAATTTATAAGAAAACAAATAATTTCCTTTTGTGGGAGAGAGAAAATTAAATGAGTATTAAATTAAAAAAAACATTAGTGAGGAAAAAAAGAAAGAAAGACTCATCCAATAAGAGAGGAAAAAAAAACACTATTATCAATACAAATAGTTTGAAAACAAAATTATTAATATAAATAGTTTATCAAAAAGTAATATTAGTATAATTATTTCGGATGAAAACATTATACAAAATACAACAAACAATCATGGCGTACGATCAGTAGGTCACTCAAACTTCTCAATTAGGTTAACACTTCCTTAGCTTCTCTATCACATAGTGAAAAAGTAAATCTCTACTACAAAGATCATCTACTTCTCAACTCAAAACATAGACCAAAATAAAAAAATACATGGCACGACTAATAATCCATCTAAAAGAAAGACGACCAATTGAAACTAATGTCTTGCCGTGAATAGATTTTGAACTCTTCAGAGAGAGAACACCACATGGAAGAGGAAGTCTTTGTTAAACTCCAAACGAACCCTCATCTAAGAAGCTTTGTTTTGAACAATTCATTAATTTCTTTCCATCCATAATTTTGACAACAAGGCTTTTGTTGGGCTGAGGATTTTAGGTGTTGATTTCAGAATTGGACTCACTAGAATCTGCATTACACTATGTCTAAATGAACACCAAAAAAATCTAGCAAGCATTCAAGTGAGCAACAAGGCTTAACCAACATGAGGTTGAATAGGAACAATCACAAAATAAGTGTTGCGAAGGTTTATTTGCAGCCAAACAAAAAGGACGAACGGAAGGAGACAAACATTAATTAGCAAGCTTCTTTGCATCACCTCCCAACTATTAAAAGCTTGATAAATCATAACCAAATCAAAATGTTAATTCGTCGTGGAATTTTGGACTTCCAAATTGCTCTTTTCCATATTTTCATTGAAAAGAAAGGAGAATTGAAGATGGTTGCCCATTCAATTCAAGGACCAAGAGCTCCTATCAAGCACGTGAAGCCACGTTCTAGAGTAGAGGCAAAATGATGAAAATATAAATTAGATCAATTTATCAAGTTACTCTAAAGATAATTTATTGTTGTTTAGTTAATATCTATAAATTGTGAGAGTATTTAATAAAATATATTTTAGATCGGCTACATTAGTCTACAACATCCCCTAAAATAATAGTAAGTATGGACATTTAGAGAGGAAGATAGGATTTAAAGAATTTTTGTTTTAATTATATAAGATTTTTAGAAACGTTGTATGTGTGGGGCTTGAGGTGTATCAACATTATGATATGCAATAAATACATACAATTTTCAAAGATGTCTTTTTGAATATTTGACTTAAGAATTGGCCCTCGGCCCCTCCCTATCTTACACCTTCCCAAAATTTCATGGCCGTCGGCATCATCATCTTTTTCTTTTTTTCTCTCTAATTTTGCATTTTCATTCTAAACACATTTCATTAAAATGACTTAAATTAATTTGGATGGGCGTTTATTAAAATTATCGTAAATTGTGTGAAACAAAAATATGCGTACCATACATATTAAATTCAAAGGTTAGATATTAATCATTTACTTTTTCTTCATCCATTTGTTCTGCACTATTATTTGATTAGATAAATATAATTAATTGTTTGATACTTCAAATAGACTATCTTGAATTTTGATTCATATCATTATTCTCCTATATATCTAAGAAATGAAGGATTGATGTGAGTTCAAATATACACATTAACAGAATAATGTAGACATATATATTATTGAAGATGTATTGTAGAATATTTATTGCCTAGTCTATACACATTAATGATTGAAAGTGATTATGTAAGGTTAGAAATGTAGAATATTAAAACTTATGAATGAATATAAAAAGTAAAATGATAAAGATTTTGAAGGGTGGAAAGTAGAGTAAAACCAAATTATAAAATAATAAAAGGATAAAAAGGTTAGAAACGAAAAGATATATTTTGTTTAATTGAAATTCGAAAAGAGAAGAAAAAAAAAAAGGGTGGGGAATGGGCGGCAAATAGGAACACGCGGCATTATTAAACCAAACCACCGTCTTACAATTTAATGGCACGCAAAATTCAAAATTCTCCTTCCTTCTTCTCTTTCACTCACTCCTCTCTCTAACTCAAACTCCATTCTTTTCTTTTCCTTTTTCCCAATATTGTTTCTTTCAACACAATCTTCAAATTCAATACCAACCTTTCCAATCTTCTTAACATTCAACCAAAAACAAAAATAAGAAAACTCATTTTTCACCCTTTTCTACCTACCTTAATTTAATTTAGTCCAACTAGGGACCACTTAATTGAAATGACGATTGTATACAATTTCCTAATATACTTATTGCCGGTGATGGTAAACATTAGTTGATTATAGTTAGTTTTTTTTAATTATCAAACCATTACTGAATTGACTACCGTCAGTTTAGTAAATGTTCAAACATGAGGATAAAACAATCATTAGACGATTGATTTAAGTCTTTATTTTTACCAAATATTGTCGATCAACTTAGTTTTTCAGTCTATTATGCTCATATGTTTTTAGGCTATTATAAGAAAACGTACATAACTATTATGTTATATGATTACTTATTAGTCTATTTTACTCAACATCACAACAACATGAATCTCACAAATGGAAAACACTTGTTAGTTTAATTAGATGCTAAACAATGTGTGTGGTTTTGTTCGGGTAGGTTAAAAGTTTAATTCTTTAATGTTGTTTTTTCTAAAAGAAATCACTTAAAATATTTTTTAAAAAAATAAGTTTGGTCTTGAACAATTGAAATCAACAAAAAAAAAAAAAAGAAGTAAATTTTGAGTGTTCAAATTGTCGATCTCTTCCTAACTTGTTTATTTCTAAAAACCTAGTAGTAACTTTTAGAGTTGTCACATGAATAACTATAACAACTAATTACACGAACAACTAACTCTAATAACGTAATGAACTCATTCTATGCCATAGTTAGAGAGAAAAAAGTTAGTAGTAACCTATTGTTAAAAAAACTTGAGGCAAGTACGCAAGTTAAAAGAAGAATCCGGCAACTATTTTTCTCATCATCACTGTTTAAAGTAATAGATAACACAATTATTTCCTTCCCATCTCACACGCTCTTTCTTCTTTATATACACACACACACAGCAACAACAACAACACTTTACCCCCAAAGTCCCAATTTTCATTTTCTTCAAACTTCCTCTCCTAATGACTTCCTCAACCAAGAAAAAATCTCCATTTTTTTGCATCATCTTCCTAATTCTTCTTCTTCTATCTTCCATTATTTCCCCAACTAATTCCCAACCCACAAACAAACTTCATTATTCCAACTCCCTCTTCTTCCCCTCCCTCCCCAAAGCCCCAACGCCGCCATCTTCTCCCAGCAACAAAGGCCACGCCACTCTCACCGACCTTAAGCTCCTCCGCCGCACCCATCGCCGCCTCATCGCCGCTGCTGACCATTCTTCCCAATCCCCACATTCTTATTATTACTACAATCGGTTTCTCCGTTCCGTCCCAAGCCCCGGTGTCGGCCATTGATTTTATAATTCAACTTTTTTTCTTCTTGAGATAGATCGATCAAGTTTTGGGAATTATTGGTTCTTTTGTGTAATGATTGATTGCGGTTTTATGAGTGTACATAAAAAGAAGAGACACAGCAAATGAAATTTTTGGTTAATTATTCATTGTGTATTTCTACTCTTCCCTTTTTTTTTTCTTTAATTCGTTGATTTATATTTCTTAGTATATATGTTCTTATTGATCTTCTTATTAAAGCCATTGTATAACATAATGAAAATTAAAGAATCGGAATAAGGGGGAGTTTTTTAAGGGTTGCTATTGATTATTAGTTACTAATACTGAAAAACGAACATCATTATTAAATTGGTGACAACCCCACATAAAATACAAAGGAATATATGAAGAAAAAAAAAGGTAGACATTACAAAAGTTGATGGGACTTGCTATGAGGGAATTAAATACATGTTTAAAAGTTCTAAAGCTACAATTTCTTTTTAATTATGTTGATAAAATGTAGTTTAATTTTCTTTTATGTTTTAAGAAATTTAAATTGTTTTAATATTAATGATGATTTTGTATATATATCGTTCATTTTTGTTATTATTTAAAAATAATCTAATATCATTTTATTTTAACTGAAAAGTATCTTTTGTTATTGTTTACAACATCAATTTTTGCACCATTATTAGATGTTAAGTTAATTTATACTAATGATGTTACAAAATGAAGCCATGTATGATTTTCAATTCTAATATTATTTGCTATATTATCAATTATTATTCCACCAAAAAAAACTCTCCAATACGATTTCTTTCCTTTTTCAAAGTTGAAAAGAGTTAAAACTTATGAAAGCATCTAATTCAACTTTACTAAAACGACTTTAAGATTAAATTAAATTTAGTTTCTACGATGTAATAACAAAAAAAAGTGATTAATTTATAAAGCTTTTGTCAATTTACATGTAATAAATTCTAATTATAAATCATAAAAATTAAAATATTAATTTACTCCAAAGAGAGCAAATTTGTAACTAAATAAAAAGAATTATGAATAGTTGAGTATAATTATTTATTATTTTATGTAATAGTTATTTTGCAAATGGATACTTGTTCCCGCTTAAGTCGAGTTATGATATTTTGTTGAAGGTGTGTTACATTGCCCCAAAGTTGTATGTGATTAAGCTACTGTTTGTATATTTTACTTCGAAAATTGGGTCCATGCATGGGTTTTTCCTCTCATTTTTTAGTTCTTATTATGTTAAAACAAGCTTAAATTACAATGGGGATAATTATGCTTTAAAAGATGTACTTTTATTTTTGTGGTTGTAGAAGTTTTGAAAGTTCAAAGTTTAAATTTGGTCAAGTATAGTTCTAATTTTCTCGTTTTCAAGATACTTCCCTAGTTAACATGCATAAAAACATCTTCACACTGATGTAGTATTGAGTCCACTACACTTTGATATTTAAGTTATTAAAAGAAGTAATTAATTTAGCCTAAGCACGAAAGAGAGTTAGTCTGGGCCTCTCATTTATGGAGTTGTTGATTGATTACTTATTCTCCTATTTTGAAGTGTGGTTGAATTGAATCATTTATAAGTCTACTCTTTAACACACACCTAGCTCCAATTACCAGGGTGTGATAAACGTGTCTGGCGCCTGAGGTTACAAAATGCAAATCCAAATCTAGTGTGATTGGTCGACCCAAATTTTGTAAAACATTGATATTTTAC
Source organism: Cucumis sativus (assembly GCF_000004075.3). Lineage (NCBI taxonomy): Eukaryota > Viridiplantae > Streptophyta > Magnoliopsida > Cucurbitales > Cucurbitaceae > Cucumis > Cucumis sativus. The sequence goes on along the minus strand of NC_026655.2, from coordinate 20,096,423 downwards.
TTTTGAAACACAACACACACTTCCCTATCCCTTCTCTCGATATGTTATAAATTCAGGTGGCTCTTACTTTTAGATAACCTTCAACAATTTTATTCAATTTGAAATGACGAATGTGTAAATAGTCACTAGAAATTCTTTTCTTTTTGAACGAGAAGACAAGGTTGAACACGTCCTTAACGAGTATATAATCTAGGAATAGAAAAGAAGAAATATGATTTCATGAAAAGACAGAAATTATAATTAAAAAATACAGCTTAAAGAAATTCTCAATGCTTTAATTTGTGTATACATAGTAGTTATTTGAATTTACTTGTTTCATTCTCATTTTCATTAATTCCATCCCTACTAGGGCACTCTATAAAGTTATTAAAATTGCGTCAATCACACACCATCTTGACTTCCCTGCCAACATATTTTTGTACTCTTTTGTTTCCTAACACTTATATGTAAACATCTCATTAATATTTAACGATCACACCTTTACTCCATAAAACTATTACATTTAATATTACATCTATTTCATCAATCAACATTCATTAATGACTAACTTTCTTAGAGAAATGTTCTAAATGTTTTTAAATTTTCACTCCTATCTCTAATATATTTCAAAATTTCAACTTTTGTGCTTAATAAATTTTTTTGAGTAAAGTTATTAATGGTTTAATTATTGATATTTAGGTGGGCCATTTTAGTGTTCAGTTATCTACAAACCTAAAATATTATTCTCTTTTTTAAGTCTTTAGAATATAAAGTTAATATCTCCTACTGCATGAGCATGTGATTGTGCAAAATAAGATTATAAAAAACTAGTGAACTTCTTCCAAACCACCACAGGATTGGATTGATCTCATGGCCTGGAGTGTTTGTTGTTTACCATATTCTATATTTAGGTTTATATATCTCTTTATGAAAAAATTACTTTTACTCACTCACACCCATATTATCACGTTTGTGTTCTTACTCGTTGCATATATTTTGATTCATACATACTCTTTAAGCTAAATGTTTGTACGAAATATGTTAAATAATCATTATCAAAAAGAATATTAATAACTTACTTTTTCATTTGTCTTTTATAAAATTATAGATAACCCTACTACAAATTAAGTGAATAAGTTTTTAAGCATTTTAAAAATATTATTGAAATAAACTATTTTATTATTCAAAATAAATTTAAGTAGTTCATCACAATGTGAGTTTAAAAGTGTATTTAAATTAAATATGGTAATATGGTAATAGAATTATGTTAGATTAAATTCATTTCATTCATTTATTTACTAGAATTGATATTATTGGACATGTGATGAAAAATTTACACAATAATATAATGCACTTAATAAAACAAAAACGAATTTTGTCACATCACATGATTGTATTAATATAATTTATTCAATCATCAAAATATACCCAATAATTTAACTTTTAAAAAGAAATGAAAGAGAGAAGAAAAAAAAAGGATATATCAATTAATTTGGAGTGTTTATAAGTGTCATGGAAAGTGCATAAACAAAACAAAAGAAAAACTAAAAGCATGTTTAGTGGATGGCTAAAAGCCCAACCAATGACTCCAATCACATTTTAATTATTATCTTTTTTTGAGAAAATTATTGTTATCTTTTTATTTTAAAAGAACTTAAGGAGACCTACAAACAAAAAGAATCTAAAATTGTTAGCCAACATTTCATACTTTATTAATCATTTTGATAAAAACATATAAACTTAAACATAGGTTAACTAATTAACATAGTATATATACACTTAACTTCTTTAATATCAAAACGTCAAACATTTTTCAAATGATTTACAATAGTTTATATGAACTAAAAATTTAATTCGCTTAGCCCCATTTTGTGTGGGAATCAAAAGCAAAAAAGAGGCTCCCATGCATATATATCAAAACAAATTAAATCCCATTAGGCCTAGAAGCATTTAGAACACTTATTTTAATATGAAAGAGAAAAGGCAAGAGGTTAGCTTCCGTTTCACTCCATCCCACCACTTGTCCATCTTTTGAAAATCAACAAAACAGTATCACCAAACTATGAAATAAGATGGAAAAAAATAACCCATTTAAGATTTATCGTTGTATATAATATCACAAAAGCCAATCTTCAAATAAAAAATGCTTTTCTCCCAAATAATATTCTCCCCCATCATTATTCCTAGTGAGGAAATGATGGAGTGGTAACAAATGTGTTAGCAGCAAACATACCAAACATCAATACTAAACAAATAAAAACGACACAAAAATTTATGTGATTTGTGATAGTTACATCGGCGATAGAATGAGAGTTGATGTCAAGTTATAAATAATGTAAATACGAAAAATGAACTTTAAATTGTGTTGAAAGTTATAGATAAACATATTTAATGCATTTTAAAAGCATAAATTAGAAATTTAGTTTCTATAGTTTAAGAGTTGGATTTTTAACATATAATATTGTTTTTATATGGACTTCAAATGCTAAAAGATGTATCAAAATTTTTGATTGTATCCATTTCATTCAATTTTATGTTGAATAGATGATATTTCTAAACTTGTCACGTATTATAGTTAGGGTTGATAGAATTGGAATTACATGGTGTGTTACAGCAAAGAAACCATGTGGTATAGGTCCAAGGGGTGTGTGATTTGTGAGAAGATCTCCAACATTATTCACGTGGGCTTAGGCAATGTGTAATTGAATTTTGTGGTCTTCATAAGCCCACATCAAAAAGAGTGTCGAGATCTTGTCACTCATGATGGAGCATTACTCCTAAAGCCTAAATTCAACTCATTGCTTCATTTCTTAATTCTCTTGGACTACTACACTACCATGAATTTCATTCAGCATTTCCCATGCTTTATATAACTGTCCCCTCTTGTCTTTGCAAATCATAATTGTCTCTTCTCTGTGGGAATAATGTACCATTCTCCATTCCTTATTACAATCAAACCATTTCATACGATTTTCCTTTGATGGCAACGCTCTCGTACAAGCAAAGGGACGATATCTTTATTTGGTTTAGATTTTATGGAGTGAAATCAAAACTAAAGTTATAAGTGTTTGTGTTTCCAACGTACTACGTCGTAACGTTATAAAGATATATGGAGAGTTGTTCTCGTCTTTAAGGTTCAAAGTCTCTCTCTCTCTCTCGTAATAAATCAATATCTCCCTCTATTCATGAACTTATGTGACGAGTTTACGTTTTCTCGTCTTTTTTATTTGTCAATTTCATTACAACCTAAATACGAGTTGGATGGATAGATGACAAAGTTGAGAGAAATCTAATGATAATTTGATGTGAAGGGAGGACTAAAGTATCACTTTAACTAGATAAGAGAACCGAAAGTAAACACTGAGACGGTTGATATGAAATTTTACGGATGAAATCAAAAGCAAACTTATGTGAACTTACATGTAGAAAATATATCATACCATCGTGGAGGGTCCTCTTTTCATCTTTGTATGTGTGTGTTTTTAACTGTTTGATCCAAGGACAAAGTTCTTACTAGGACAGTTGTGTATTTGAAATGATGGATTGTCCTTTTTATTCCATCTGTTTGGAATTTTGAAGCTGAGGAGCTCCCATTGTTTGAGATTGTAACTTTGGAAAGAAAAAAAAAAGTACAGAAATGTTTCCTTTCCTTTAATTGATTTGATGAAGTTTCAAATTGAGGGGGGCTGTTCCCATTTGTTATGCCTTAGATGCTTCCGCTTGTAGATCACTTCTTGTTATTGCAGAGATATCTTTTTTTGGTTTGAAATGATTGAAATTAAAGAAAAAAGGTTCAACAGTTCGTAGCATAAATGCATATCCACGAACATTATCCAAAATAATGTTAATGGCAAGACAGTACAATCACTATAATAACCTCATCATTTTCTCGTCTCTAGAAAACAATTTAATGGCATAACAGTTAAGAATGAGAAATGAGATATGTTAAAGAGAAAAGGCATCGAAAGTTATACTGGCTCATCATAAACATAGGACTACTTCCACCCCTTCGCAATGGCAGGTTCTAGCACACTCCGCAATATATACGAGGTCTCAACACTACGAACAATGTAACGTTTCCTTTCTTTTACTTCGTAACTGTAGTGTACGTTGTGAAGACATCCTCTTGACCCATGTGGCTTTGCAGCCTTGTTTTGTCTCCACAAAACAAACAATAATATCCACCAAATTTTGTATGCAGATAAATAAGCTTCACAAGCATGTTAACCGTTTCATTCACTAGCTAGTTCAAAGTGCCTAGATAGTTCACTCCTAGGTCTAAATGCCAACTTCAATTATTGCTATCATGGTAAAATATATAATAAGGTTTTGCTTATCTGCTGTATTCTATCATTTCAATATGATCATCATGTGCAACCGAATGTTAAAAACGCCCAAAGACCATGAATAATATGAAGAGCTTTGCAAATATATATATACTTAAAACTAATTAGAACGTAACCCTTTGCATTGGACCATTTTAAGGTCTATTCAAATATAACAATCTTAGAGAGAAGATTGGATTGATTGCAACTTTACCATTTTCTGATTTGTTAGATTCTTGTCACGTTTAATCATGATTTACTTCATGAACTCTACTTTACTTTCTGGCTACTATTTTGTTTTCACGTGCTTGTTATTTTCACTGAAAGCCAAATTTTAGAAATTCTTGTATTGCTTGTTTCACTGGTATGAAAGTATTGACTAACTTTACGTCATTCTTTATACAAATCCCAACCTTGGAGTCAATGATAGAGAGAAAGAAAACATGATCGTCATGACAAGGGTTTCATTCAATAGAAAGTGAATAATGAAATACAAAACCTAACAACCTATTTATACATTACTGCCCTTTACACAAGATCAACCCAAAATCAAATTACCTAATCTAATTTAACAATATTCCCTTTCAAATTCACATTACTGCCTGTTTAAAGAAAGTGACAGATCAAATATATGTACACAAGGCAAACAATAAAAAGTAGACAAAGAGTTTTGTTGGCTACATCCACATCTACGTTGTGATTGGATCAATTATCTCACTCTTGTGTGAACCTTTTAGAATACTAATCAACGATAAACAATAATAAAAAAACCTTCAACGTGAGAAAAACCACGGACCGAAGTCAAAATCTCCACTATAATCTTTAACGGGTTCAACAAAGTTCTTTCTAGTCACAAAATAGAGGCAAATATTCTCGAGAATAATAATCCGGCAACAAACAACAATCACAATGAAGAAAAATAGAAAGATGTCATAATATGTGGTAGCCAACTATCCACTAGAATACGACGGTAGATAGCTCCAAACGAAATCTCCACCCTTCAAAATGAAGACCATCGTACCAAAGAATACAGTGTCAAAATTTAACTTGATCGGACTACGAATCGATCCCAAATGGCTGAAGAATGAAACTGCACGTAATTTTCTTTTTCTATTTTTCACATAACTTTTTTTTTTTTTTTTTGTCATCACACCCACGCTATAAATTGGTCAATTGCTTAATAAAAAATTAACCTAAAAAAATAGAATGAGTTTCACAAAGTGAAATAAGTCCATCAATCTAAAGGAAGAGAATAATTTTATTATTAGAAAGAAAACGTCATATTTCAATTTATAGAGACCCCTTTAGGCACTCTACTTTAAGTCCGTCAAAAACGTAAATAAAGTAAATAACATAATTACAAATATCTCACTTAGATTCAAAGGTAACACTAGGACGCTCGTTGCTTCTGGTCCCTTACTCATCGATCAGATAGCGAGACTCCATGCTTAGCATAGTGGTACGCTTAAATGTGGTACGCTTAGCATAGTGGTACTAGAATTAATTATGGATGAAAACAAGTTATAACGATAGAGTAGATAGGCAAAACAGAAATTAGTTCCCATTATTGAGAAGTACTCTCTTAAGAAACTCTCTGAAGCGACTCAAGACAATGGTAACACATCACATATTTGATAAAATTTTGTTCAAATTTCTTGATATGAATGAATATTTGTTTATCTCTTTTTGCAGCATTTCAAAAGTGAGAACACAAAGAACAGATTCATTTGATAAAGTTTGTCTGCTAAGGGAAGTGTTTTCCAGCTAAGTCTTCAAGGTAAAAGAAAAAACAAAACAATACAAGACAAAGATTAGACTTTTGGTTCATACCCCATACTCCTTTCTTTAAATATGTTCTCCTTTCTGCTTTAACTTTCATACACAACTCTTATCCTTTTAACTCATCTTTTTGTACAAACTTTGGTTAACCAAATAAGTAAAAAGTTTCAGTTTCTTACCACACATTGCATTTTCCCTTTTTCAGATTCATTTCTGATTAAGGCTGTTCCAGATCTAATGACCCACAAATAAGATATTATACCATCTTAACTAAAATAAAGGATGATATATTCAGAGTTCAAAATTTGGATGCCCTCCACATTTTCTTCCATTCCTGGCTGTCTCCATAGTCCAACATCAGTTCTTATTGCATGATTCTTCCTTACTCGCCTGTTTCTTACTAAATTCTTAGAACATTGTTAATTACATTTAATTAACTTTGAAATTCATATGAATGTGTAACCCAAAAAGAAAGTTAGACCTTTCTTAATCATACTTTCATATCCTAAAAATGTGAACTCGAATCATTCATGTTTATCTCTTAAAGAAATATATATAAAAAGGAATTGGAAAGGTCAAATATGCTACTTTTATCTCATCTACGTAATAGAATCTATTTGGATAATATGCACCGAAACAAAATGATCATTTTCACATAACAACAAACGCACATCACATACATCATTGAGTTTTGTCCAAGTAACGGATTCTTAATAATGCGAAATGATGTACCAATCAACACGAATGCTGTTTTTTTCGATCTGTTTCACATTATATTCCAATGTTTTTAATATTAGTTTATGAATGATTTCTTATTTCACTTTTTGTAGTCCTCCTTAACTTAACGTTCTTAAGAATCTTGCTTCCCCACAGTAGACGTTATGTTAATGAACTCTTCCAAAGTCCTCAAAATTGACCAATATATGAAACTTCACAAGACTGGAATATTTTTACTATTTCATATCAGTCCTGACGTGAAGTGGACTTGATAAAAGAAAATTTGAATTAAATTTGGAAAGGTAAGGTCCCTATGTTCCTTGTTCTTTCTTTTTCGAAGACATTGAAAAAAGAATATGAACCCAAAGGTAATAAGATATCAGCCATAGTTTTAAAGGTCCGTGGTCGGTTTGTTTGGAATGGTTCAACTAAAACCAAGTTTTTCTTTCTTTTTCTTTGAATTTATGGAAGTCCGTTCCTTTAAGAAAAAAAAGTATATTCTTTTTACTTTTAACGTGAACGAGATGGATTTCGATTGGTTTAATTCGATTTTGATACAAGAATATTAAAAGTTTACGGTAAAAAAAATGGTGAATCTTCAACTTTAAATATAAGACAATTTGAAATGACTCTTCAACACTTAATAAAAAAAAGTTTTAAATAGAAAAATCAATATCTCACGTCAAGAAAATAAAAACTAGTAGAGTTTTCAAAGATGAGGCGGAAAAAGCAACACATATTATAAAATATGGTTGAACTGGGTCATAGTTTTGGTAAGTTAGATACATTAATTGTATAACTTTTATTCAAATTAGTCAAGAAAGATGAATAATAGATGTGAAATATTATTAATTTACAAAGTTTTTATTTTAATATTTATGAAAATGAAAGGTTGTATATGGTAGAAAGAATGGAAATCTCTAAGTGCTAAAATGCTAATATTTTAGTATTATAGAGATGAAGAACCACTTACGTATAAGAAAGATTAATTGTTTAACTATGAAGTACTCTTTTTCTTTTACTTTTCTTTAGACTTGGATCACATTAAATTATAATATTGTTAAGAATGTAAATACAAATATTGTTTTTTTGTTTTTTAACATTTACATTGAAAAAGTTATCGTGTGAATACTAAATAATATCTCCACTCTAACATATGCATCTAATGGGCAACAATTACATCTATGGTGTGCTCAATAGAAAAATATTAATTATGTGAGAGTCTAGTTGAATTACATCCAAAACAGCAACGTTTTATGTCAACATCGATTGTATATATTCAACCTAAAATTTAAAATTTGAATATGTAATTTATTTTATAAAGTAAAAATTAGAAAGATGGCATCCATTGTCTTTCAAGCGCATACCTACATTCGTATATTGCATCAACTGACTAGTCATACCCACTTGACAAAGGGATAGAAATTTACTATAAACGTTAGAGCAAAATGAGTAATGTAAATATTCTTTGCTTGTAACTTCTTTCATACATAATGTTATTTAGGTAGATTTAGCATATGATAAAAAGAAGAGCTTAAAAACTCATGGAGTGAGTTTAGGAGAACTTAAGAAAGCGTAGCAGAGCCACCAACATAAGAGAACCTATGGATAGTGCATAAGAGAACTCAAGATGATTTATAAGACAACCTAGAAAAGCTCAAAGAGTTCACGTGGAAAAGAGGTTGAAAGAACCTATTGAAAGCTCAAAGGACTTATGGGAAGAACCTTGTAAATGAATGGAAAAAAAGTCTAGGAGTACTTAAAGGAGGCTTGAAAAGAGGATCGTAGGAAAGTTTAGAGGAACCATAAGAAGAGACTAGAAGAGCTGAGAGCACCATGAGGAGGAGCGTTTGGTGGAGCTCAGAGGACGAACGTGAGAACGTATGTGGAGGTGGGATGGAGGCAAGGTAAAAAGGAGTTTGGTAGGGAGACAAATATAATATAAGAAAAATGGAAAGTTGGTTTTAAGTAAGGAATTGAAATTGATATTTTACTAAAAGGAAAAAAAGAAAAAAAGTAAGAAGAGTTTTATTTGAAAATTTGAAGGTGAGAGAGAGTATGAACAGAAGCAAAGTAGTGTTGTTTGTGTGTGTCTAAGTTCAATGAATTATTCATTCCTTTTGACTTTATTAATTGTTAATCTGCTTTTATTCAGCCACTGATTTTGGGTTAACCTTCACGTTTATAAAGTTTCCATTACTAATTACAAATTTACAATACTTAAAAAGCTAAATTATACAAAAATATATTTTATTTTTTGTATTTGTTTTATTTATAGTTTTGGTAAGTTTTGATAAAATATTTCTATTTTTGGAGTCCTTGAAGTTATAGTTTATATTTTGTTAGGATAAAATTGTTGTACAAATTGGACAAATTAAAAAACTGAGAATATCTATATAAAAATTATATTTATGTAATTTGTTTTCATTTTGGTTCTTTTCTAACCAAAGAAAGTGATAATAGAAATCCTTATTAATATATTTTAATTAAATTACAAGTTTTACCAGCAGATGCTTATGCTTATCCTATTTCACGTTTTTATAAATCCACTAACTCGTAGACACAAAATTGAAATGTTTGTATTTTATTATAAAAAGTTCATTATAAATTAAATATGTTAGTTATTTTTTTAAAAAAAAAGATATTCAATATGCCATGTGGGATTTTAAATTTTTGCATGTATGGTGTGAATTTGACGACTTACGTATATCTATAATTTTATTACATCTCGAAAAAATCTTACTGTTTTTAGTATAACAATCGGAGAAACGAAAGATCAAACTTCTCAAGCTCACTTTGATATAGTTTTTTTAAAAGAAATATAACAATTTTGTTTAGTTATATCGATAGATGATTGAAAAGTGAGTATATGAATAAAAATGGGTCACTTTTCTTGCTCTATTATCAAGAGTACCCATAATAAGTTAGTGGGATGTTTAGTAATTTTTTTTTTTGTATTTAAGATTTTGAAGGTCAGATTGTTGGTTTAGAAAAAGTAATATTTTTGAAGGATTTGAGTATATGGTAAAAAGAAAAGAGAATGGAGGAAAGAAGCGAATAATTGTTCTAAAAACAAGCGTAGAGAAGTTGAAATATTGATGGAGAATTTAAAAATTGGGAAATGAAGAGAGAGTAGGGAGTAGGTGAGGAAAACGGAGTGGAAGTGGCTAGGTATTAGCTATGAAACCAGCACCGCCAGGGTGATACTAAGGTAAATGAGGATCCAATAAAAGAGTGCCACGCATTAATTAAAGTAAAAAGAAAGAGCGATATTATTAAATAAAGTGGGAAGTCGGGTCAAGACTCAAAACCACGGGTTCCCATGTCTTTTACGTCACCCACCATATTCTTTGACTTTGATCACCCACGTGGCGTTTCAGCAATGGATGGGAATTATGGGATGGGTACGCAAGCTGTCGCCCTAAACCTTATTGATTTTTGGCATCAGGCTACGTTTACATTCTATCGACACCTGCCACTTTATGGTTGGCTATTTCTCTTTTCCAATTGGACCCAAAAATTAAACAACGCTCCGTTTTGAATATTCTCCCCCACACCCCACACGCTTCCCTCTCATCTTTTTTTTTTCCTTTAAATATTTTCTTTTCAAATGTAATAAAAGATAAATAAATAACTTCACAATCCAAACTACTTGAATTAAACATCTTATTACGCTTCTTAATTTGATTTCCCTCTGAAAAAGACATTTATGTTACTACTAAATTTGTCTTTTTTTAATTATTATTTTTATAATTTATAGTTTTAGTTCAAACTATGTGAAGAGATTTAGAAGTCGTTCGGCTCATTGCATGGAGTTAGTAAATCGGTAAATTGACGTGTAAAATTCTAAGATAAAATTATTCAATAAATATAAAAAAAAATTATATTAAGAGATAAAACTGAAATTGTTTGATAATGATGAATTAGAAATAGAGATGCACCAAAAGTATAATTTCTTGATAAATGTAAAAAATAGAAAATTGCAAAAAATGAAAAATGGAATTACTTGATAAAAAATGTACAAACTTTAGACTTGTTGATCAATAACATATTTGTTTGTTAATTAAGATGAGCTTACTTTGACCATAATAACATAAATAGTTGTAGTTTATTAAATTCAATGGATTAATGAAGATTGTTTAGCGTATATTAAATATGGCCCATTTTGTGGTGTATTTATACCTTTCTAGAAACTTTGAAATTATTTTTTGACTAAATATTTGTGTTTCTTCTAATTTATGATACACAAGGAAATGAAATTGAATTAGTCAATAAAATTTTATATACTAAGAAGAGAGAGAGATAGTTGGACTGTTTTGAGAGGCAAAGAAATTAATAGTCAACTAAAACAGTAAATACACTTCATTTTTCTTTCTAACCAATGTGTAAATGAGCTTAATTATATTATAATCTAAGATTAAACTATAAGTTTAGTCTTTAAACTACCCTTTACTCTTTACCATAATTAGACCAAAAAAAAAAAAAATTAAATTTATCCCTAAACTTTCTTTCTTGCACTTTTAAATTTGTATTTAACATGTTTTAAACTGGACATACTTATTTATATGCATACAAAGTAGGATGAGAAATTTCCATTTGGTTGGGAATAGAGGAGAGAGCGGGGAGGATCTTCTTTTTATTGGCTAAATACAAATAGGGATAAGAATGATATATTTCAAATTTGTATATTTATTAAAACGTTATATATAAATGGATTGTTTTTGCATATTTCAAACTATATATTTTGTAATATTCAAATGAAAGAATCTGTGTCATTCAAGTTTAAACATTTAGCAATTATGCTTCTAACATTTCAATTTTGTGGCTTATGAAATGGCATATTGAAAAGTAGTCCTGTAATAACCGTATGGTTTATGAAGAAAAGTATACTCTCACTTTGAAACTATTGTGAAATTAAAAAAAAAATAAAAAAGTCTTTATCTCGTATTGGCTAAATTATTATATGATATTACATGAACAACCTAATTTTCTAATAAATTTTACAAATGACCTAAATAAGCCTCCATATTACACAAATGTATGACCCAAATTACTTTAATACTCATTTCTATTATTTTATTGATTTATAACAAATATCTAAAAGGAAAAAACTATAAGATATGGTTTTGGAAAGAGAAAACGGCCATCTACTCCTTCCAACATGGGTTATAGTTTTGAACTTTTAGAGAGTTCGGAGGTGAAGAAGAAGACAGTATATGACCGACAAATACAAAACTTATCGGATAGAATCTGAGTAGAAATTTCGAGTTTATGATTGTATATATACAAAATATATGAAACATTAGGTATATTAATTAGGTATATTTTAGATATTCGATTTAATATGCAATCAAACAAAAATGTAATTTTGAATGTGAATCATTCTAGGGTTTATTGAGATTTTGACGGTCAAGAAGAAAAGTTTCAACGACCGGTAAATACAAAACTTCTCGGACAAAATCTAGGTAGAAACTTTGAGGTTAGTATTGTATATATTAAAAACATATGAAACGTTAGGTATATATTTTAGATATTCGATTAAATAAGCAAACAAATGAAAATGTAGTTTTGAATGTGATACATTCTAGGGTTTATTGATATTTCGATGGTGAAGAATAAAACTTTCGACGGTCGGTAAAGACATAATTTTTTAGACAGAATGTGGGTAGAAATTTGGAGGTTGCTAATGTATATTATGTATATGTTAGATATTCAATTAAATAGCCAAACAAAGAAACATGTAGTTTTGAATGTGATACATTCTCCGGTTTATTGAAATTCACAGTTAAAAAAATTGTTGCATTGGGATACATTCTAGGGTTTAACGAAAAGGTACTATGAGTATATTTAACTTACATTGTCATTTAAATACGTAACAAAAACTTACTATGTGTTGATTTATTATATATCACTATAAAGTATTATTGTATATAATATGAGATATATATATACTAAATAACATAACAGAACTAATATAGATTACAGATATATTAAAATACATTTATAAAGAAATCAAATGCATTTATAAAAAAAAATTATATATGTATGGTCATGTTGTCTACTACTGTTTTAGTAATATTTAATATATAAACATAGAATTTAAACACAAAATCTGTAGAAATTATGTATAAAGTATTATTGTATAATAATATAAGGTATATAGGCTAAATCACATAACATAACTATTATATATTACGAATATATTAGAGTACATTTATAAAGGATAACCATCTATGTGTGATCATGTACTTTATTACTATTTTAGTAATATTTATTATATAAACATATAATTTAAACATAAATTCTGTTGGATGAACATAAGAAAAAATTTGGACTTCTTATCATTTAAGTAAAGTACGAAATTTGAAGAAAAGGAAAACGAGAGCAATTGATTATAATTTAAAAAAAAAACAAAAGTAATTGAGAAAGCAGCTAACCGGAAGTTGTCTATAAAATAAAATTTCGAACAAAACAAGAACCAAAACGAAAAACATTATTGAATAAATTTTATATTCCATACAAAAAAAACGATTAGAATAAATTTTTTTATAAAGATAAATATTTTTATTTTTGAAAATTTTCACTTGAGTGGAGGACACTAATTCAAAGTCATACTTTCTCCCTCAAGATGATTTTCTTATGAATTGAAGAGCATTGAAGAAGCATAGGCATTTTCACTAAATTCATAAAATTTAACCACAAAAGTCTACCTACCTGAAAATACCACAAAAATGACATATAAATTCATAAAAAACTCATATTAAGAGCACTAGAATTTGGTTCAGTACACATGATTAGAAACTAATAATTAAGGATTTGTTTGATTATTTTTGAGCTCCTTCTCTCGTTTCTTTTCATACCTCTATCCAAACAAAACTATTTAGACTCCAAGGGTGAAATGGTTAGTAATTAAATGGAAGAAAATAAGCATAGATTGTTAGAGTAGAGTATATAAAGTGAAAAAAAGAGGACATTGGAAAAGCAGATTGTTTTGTTTGTGTTGTTTTTATAAAAAAGAAAAAGGAAGAATAGAAATGAAAAAGACTAAAAAGGGATTGAAGTCAACTGAAAATGGTAAGTAAGAAAGAGAGATTTGAAGAATAGAGAAGAAGAGAATGAGAGGAGATGGTGGATTTTCAAAATGCCAGCTCAACCACACTAACTTCGGCCCCACTTCCCCCCTTTTTTTTTTAATTCTTTCGTCAACTCTTCCTTAATTTCCAATTCTACATTTTCTACAAACATTTCCTTTTTTCTATTAACAAATAAGAATTTAAGAACTTTTTTTTGTTTATGTGATACTCTTCAAATGATTTAAGTGTTTCTTTTAAATTAATTGGCAGCATCAAAGAAGGCTTAGAAAATAGAAAAAAAATGGTGAAGTATTGTATTGTATAGAGATTAGAAGAAAGTTGGAGAAGCAAAGGAAGAAAGGGAATGGACAGGAATCTCTGGTAACACAATTTTTTTTTATCGTCAAACCTTTGGAACGTCCCTTTCCAAGTTTCTCCCATGCCCATGGTGGCTACCATTCTTAATTCATACATACTCTTCACAATTTCTCACTTCTTTTCCCCCAACGCGGAATCCCCATTTCTCCTCTTCTCTTCTTCCTTCTTTTAAAAACCCTCCCTTTTCCAATTCACTCTTCTTCTGTTTTTCAACTCAGATTTTCATCTCGGGTCTCTTTATTCTTCCAATTTTTTTTTTTTTGTTTTCGGTTCTTTGTTGCGATTTACCCACTCCGGTTTAACCCCCTCCCGGCCAGAGATCAAATCTTTGATTAAGGAATAAAGGGGTGTAGACCCTATTGGATTTTTCTCTTCTATTCCTCCTTTTTCTGTGTTTTCTTGACTTTCAGGAACCCTAGATATTTGGGGCTTGCTCTAATTTTATTGTTTATGGCTGCCGCTGCGATTTTTTCGTCTTTACGAAGGAGGAGATCGCCGTCTTTGGAGGCTTTTTTGGCCCCCGTTGACCTATCCGATGTGGCTTTAGTTCAAACCTTGACGATAGTGGCGACGGAGCTTGTTTCTCGATTTTCAGACAAGTCTTTCTTCTTCCAGCGTAGGAATTCGCGTTCTCTTATAAGAAAATTGGAGGTTTGTCTAGTCTTTTTGGAGTTTTTGAAGGAAACTGACGCCAATTTGCCTCACACCGCTTTACTCTGTTTGAAGGAGCTTTATTTGTTGTTGTATCGGTCTAAGATACTTCTTGATTATTGCTCTGAATCTAGTAAGTTGTGGTTGTTACTTCAGAACCACTCGATTTCGGGGCATTTCAATGATTTGAATTTGGAGTTGTTGACATTTTTTGATGTTTTTCCTATTGAGGAAGTTGAATTGGGGGCGGATGTTAGAGAGCAGGTTGAGCTTTTGCAGAAGCAGTTGAGAAGGACTAGACTGTTTGTTGATGAACGTGATGAGGTTTTGAGGACTCGTTTCCTTTCTTTTCTTGATGAGTTTGAGAACGGGAGGCTTCCCAATCCTA
Organism: Cucumis sativus; assembly: GCF_000004075.3. Taxonomy (NCBI): domain Eukaryota; kingdom Viridiplantae; phylum Streptophyta; class Magnoliopsida; order Cucurbitales; family Cucurbitaceae; genus Cucumis; species Cucumis sativus. The sequence goes on along the minus strand of NC_026655.2, from coordinate 20,081,133 downwards.
GGGAAATGAGGGAGTTTTTTGTGGATAAGTTGAAGATTTGGAATGCGAAGAGTTGTAGAGCTGAAATTGAGTTCTTGGAGGAGCAGATTGTCAATCATGAGGGTGATATTGAGCCCACGGTGGCGGTGTTGAACGGTTTTGTTGCTCTTACTAGATATAGTAGGTTTTTCCTCTTTGGATTTGAGGAAGATGATGTTGATTCAGGCACATCAAATCAGAAAAAGCTAAAGAAGAACTTGATTACTCAGGAGATTGCTGAGACGTTTCTAACAATTCCGAGGGACTTCTGCTGCCCAATATCACTGGATTTGATGAAAGATCCTGTGACCATTTCTACAGGTCAGACATACGATCGCAGCTCGATTACTAGATGGATGGAAGAAGGGCACAACACTTGTCCAAAGACGGGGCAAATGCTTATTCATACCCGCCTCGCTCCCAACCGCGCATTAAGGAATTTGATTGTGCAGTGGTGCATTGCACATGGAGTTCCTTATGATCCACCAGATGGGATGGATGCATCTTCAGAGAGCTATGCAATTGCTTCTCCCACACGAGCTGCACTAGAAGCCAATAGAGCAACAGCTATGATCCTTATTCAACAGTTATCCATCGGATCACAAGATGCAAAGACGATTGCTGCTCGTGAGATTCGTTTGTTAGCCAAAACAGGGAAAGAGAACCGTGCTTTCATTGCAGAAGCCGGTGCCATCCCCCATCTTCAAAAGTTGCTGGCTTCCCCAAACGCAGTTGCACAGGAGAATTCTGTAACTGCTATGCTTAACCTCTCCATATATGACAAGAACAAAAGTTTGATAATGAGTGAGGTAGGGTGTTTAGGAGCAATAACCGATGTGTTAAGATTTGGACACAGTACAGAAGCACGGGAAAACGCCGCAGCTACGTTATTCAGCCTGTCTGCAGTTCATGACTACAAGAAGAGAATAGCAGAAGAAGGTGGTGCAGTTGAAGCCTTGGCAGGGTTGTTGAGAGATGGTACCCCAAGAGGAAAGAAGGATGCTGTAACAGCTTTATTTAATCTCTCAACCCACACGGATAATTGTGTTCAGATGATAGAGGCCGGGGCAGTAACAGCTCTTGTAGGAGCATTGGGGAATGAAGGTGTTGCTGAGGAAGCAGCCGGTGCATTGGCTTTGATTGTTAGACAGCCCGTTGGGGCCGAAGCAGTTGCCAAACAGGAGAGAGCTGTAGCAGGATTGATAGCAATGATGCGATGTGGTACGCCGAGAGGTAAAGAGAATGCAGTAGCAGCTTTGCTCGAGTTATGCCGAAGTGGTGGAGCTGCCACAACCGAACAAGTGTTCAAGGCTCCGGCTTTGGCTGGCTTGCTCCAAACACTCCTATTCACCGGTACAAAGCGAGCGCGAAGAAAGGCTGCTTCACTAGCTAGAGTGTTCCAAAGATGTGAGCATGTCACAATGCATTACGGCGGATTAGGGGTTGGTTATGCCTATGCAAGTAACTCAGCTTCAAACAGAGAAACAAACTTCGCTAGCGAGGTGTCTGTGCCAATATCTATCTCGGTACCTGTCGTATAATCACACCGTTCACCATTCTCTTCGTCTTCACACTAAATATGAGTTCCCCAATTTTGTTCAAAGGTTAACCAATTCTTTAATTGAAAGATGGAAGGATTAATGGCACAACCATGTCCATATTTTATGAAACAATGGTTGCTATTAATCATGTAATCTACTCCTCATTTTAAATACTTGTATTGTATCCTTGCTGTGATAGAAAACATTTATTGGCAAAAATGGAGTCTCTGATCCAAAATTCATCACTTTGACCCTAAAAATTGGATATCCTCTTTCCATTGCCATCCAAAAAGTACAAATATTTGGAAGTTTGGTTTGAACATGGGTATCTTCCAATGGCATCAATTTATCAAACAGCTCTTTGTGTTGATTTGTTTTCTTTCATATCAGTCATCATTGCCATGTTGAACGGATTAAGCTTCATTTCAACATCCCTCTGAAAATCTATGAAGTAAAACATTATGATTTCAATAATTTTTCTAGTTAATTGTTAGAGGCCAATAATGTGGCTAATTCTAAACAAAGTTGTGGATTACTTTAATCAGGCTTTCTTCAAAGAAACAAATGCAAACATAGACTTAACAAAATACTTTCAACTGATAAAATATCAGTTGTGTTTATGATTTTTCTCAAATGTTATGTAATCAGTTGTGTTTTATTGATTGATTTTAGTATCTATGATGAATCCAATCTTCAAACTATTTTCTACAATACTTTTAATATTTGATCTTTTATACAAAAAATTACATAATTTGGAAAAGAATCGAGCATTTATGATTAATCAAATCGTACAAAAGATTACGTGATTTTGAAAAAGTTACATACAGATTTTGGTCTTTCCCTTAACGAAATTCCACCAAAAAAGTCCAAAAAAATGGATCTAGAGGTTAAACTTCTAAAAAAACCAAGAGTCGAACATAAAGCTAGTTCCACGATTTTCCAAAACGAGGTCTGCAGTGAAAGACAAACATTTGAGGGTTAAATTTGGACGATTTCCCAGTAATAAAAATTGGGTTTGGGGAAGTCCCACTCAGAACAGTCACATTAACATTTGAAAGTAAAATTGTATTTTCACAAGTCATAAGCATTAAGCAGTACGAAAGTGGTTAAAGAAATGATAAAGAGTGGTGGGGGCACAGGCTTTCACCACTCTTTGTACTACAAAATGCAATGAGATGAAGTAAAAGGGCACTCGAAGTGGAAGCAAAGTTGGCCATTTTCTCCATCAACCATTGGAGATCAGAACAAGACACCTGTATTATTTACGGTGGACTCGTTATTATTATGCCTCACACTTTGTTTTCAACCTCAAACAAACTTTGAACCCACCAATCCATTCAATATAACTCCAATCCATTCAATATAACTGGATGGTTTGACTTAATAAATCTATTAAAGTTTGTAAGTTTGTGTTTAGAATAAGTAGTTATATGTAGTTTTTTCGACAAATCTGAAAAAACATATTAAGAGAGGAAGATTGTTAACAAATATAAAATATAGAAAAAAATGTGAACATAAAGTTACTCGATGAATGTACAAACTTCGATGATGTTTACAATTGAAGTCGATTTTTTTACCCTAATTTAAGACGTTAAGAAGTTGGTGAACTAAATGGCCGGTCCTCTGCATAGTAGTACTCCACATTTTCCAACTTCTCAACCTCGTTAGCTGAAATCTGAAAGGAAAGTATTACATGAAAATCACATTTATAAGATCTAAGGTGGGTGTTCTTCAATTCAAACGTCCCATATAGAACGTCTTTCTTGTATGACAAGCCAAACAATATGGGGTTGTATTGCAGACTGAAAAAGAGTCTTTTATAGAACTACTTTGGATGTATGCATTGATAATATCCACAAAAATCTGTACCTCATTGTTGAAACGATCATGTTCTAATAAGAGGTTCCATTTAATCAAAGAGTCCGTCTCGTGCAGTTGCCTCAATAAGCTCTACTAATCCAAACAACTTCTATAGTTTCTATAATGATGGCGTCTGATTAGACTTCTGAAGATCAATGATTCTGTGTAAAAGGACTTTCATGTGTCCCACCAAAAAAAAGAGAAAAGAATCAGCTAAGTTGTTCCTTTTTTTTTTTATGTGTTTTCTAAAGTGATTTAGTTAAATCTGAGACGAGACTTCGAAGTAAAGACAATGGTCCCTTAAAAAATGAAGTGTTTCAAAGAGAATGTGATTCCTCTCAATGCTTTAAGAAAAAAAAAAGAAATCACTGATCTTTGATGACATAATAAAATTCCAAGATTTGGCTGATGAAACCCATTAAGAATGAATCTGCAGAATTGACCTTTTCTTCTCTTTGTTCTTGTGAAGAATGTGAAATTTTCGTAGATTCTATAATAACTGTAATGGCCAACACTTTTAAAGTTAGTTTGGCCAACACTTTTAAAGCTAGTTTTAAACAATTGCAAATACAAGAAAATGTACCAATATACTTCTATTGGTAATATACTTTATGATAGACTCTTTATCACCAATAAACTTCTTTAAACGATGTAGTCTATCATCAATAAACTTCGAGAACTGAAATTAAATAATGTGGTATATATGAATTTGATTCTTCCCATGGACCTAGGTTTGGTTATAAGCATTTGCACATGGCTGGTCTCAAAAAAATTATGATTTTAGGAGTTTTTTTTTGTTAAAGGTGATTTGTTAGATGAATGATATCTAACTTATTCAATAACAACAATAATTTTTATTCTAAAAAATAAAGATTGTTCGTGGCTTGTGAATAAGAAAGTCATTAGTCGTATATAATAATCAATTTTCAATTCTCTATTCCTAATAACGTCAATAGATAGGCAGAAACATAATAACTTCAGAGAACTCAAACATTGTCAGTGTAAATTGAACCTTCACAACTTCCCAACATCACTGTGGCTTTGATTACCATAACTACTAGTCTTCTTTCTGAATACATACTTTTTTAAGATTGAAATCCAAGCTTTCATGGAGAAAAATAAATAAATAAAGCAATGCTTGAGAGTCGAGCATACAATAGAAATGAGAATCCTACAAAACGAGAGCTACTAGCAAATAATTATAGGAAGGCATGGAGAAAGAGAGGACCTAACAAGGCCAAACATCATTGTATGGCCTCTCTCCCCTAAAGATTTTACTATTTCTCGAGTCTTGAACTCCATCCCGTCCATCTTGCCTAAGAAACAATCTTTTCTCATGGAAAGGCAGATGGAGGAGGAGCTCCTTAATCGACTCCTTGACACCTAAGTGGTCACAAACCTATAGCCAAACACCTTGAAGAAACCAATACCAACCCAATCTCAACACTAGAAAATATGATGGTCTTAAATTGCAAAGTCGCATAGTGTTTGGATAAAAAACTAGTAGCAATCACAAGGTGAGATCTTGATGTTTCTTTTAGGAGATTCTATGTCAATTTCTCAGAGTGGAAGTTGCAGTAAGGTTGTCCTTCATCTTCATGAACTTGTAGTTTGAAATCGCCCTTCCGAAAGAATCAGAAAGTGATACTAAAAGCCATGAACATATCATATACCCCTCAGATAAATTCAAGATGCAACATCATATAAGACTTTGATACACTTGTACACTTCAATTAAAAACAAGCAAATCATGAAGTGAAAGACCTTACAAATTGAATTCGAATCCTTTGTGTAAATCCTCAAGGACCAAAACAATTTCCTTCCCACATTTTGCAGCCTGTTGGAAGTCCTCAACAAAACAACATTCACGAAACAACATTTTACTTCAAACATGGGTGCTCAGAAGGACGGAGATACCACTCTACAATACAGACATTGTTAAACAATAGAACTAAATGAATGAAGTATTAAACAATAATACAAACTCTTTCTCTTCAAGTTACAGGTTTTCATGATGATTTAATGATATAACAAAAGATGAAACAGCAAAATTCAGAGACTATGGGAGACAGAGAACAAATGGGAATGAAGTTTTGGCTGAGGCACTCTCCCTAAATTGCTTTCCTTATTCATGACACCTTAAGCGTATGTGAACTAAATGGAAGCTTCAGATGCACTTAATTGAAAAAGGAAAACAGGTACGTTAAAACCTTGAAAGGGCAAGAACTCTTTACCACTCTCTCAAGAGCTACACCTACAAACTAACCCAAGATGCAACAGTACTTCATGCTCATAGAGAAGGAAACATACATCTTAAAAACAGTTCCAACAAATAAAATTTTAAACTGGACATGAGAAACTTGGGGGGGATAACAGGACGTGGAAAGATAGAATCTTAGGAAGATGGGATGCTGAACCCAGCAAAGATTCTGATCTAATGCAAACTGTATCCTCACCTAAATTACGCATGCGGAAAGGTGCGATGGAAACAAGAGAAAACATTAGAAAACTATAAAGATGATTTCAGCAAACCTGAATAAGGAACAAAAATATAAATATATTTCCGTAGGATTCAAATTCCTAAGATTTATTGACTTGCATATTATGCACTGATCCATTACTAATGTCTATTCCCTGATATATTACTAAAGCAGTAAAAAATATTGTTCATTCATAGGTACAGCCAGCAATTCTCTAAACAAGTCAAGTATCATGAGGAAATTAAAATCAACGAGACCAACTGAAAAAGACATGGGTGGAAGCTCAAACGTTCCATTCATAATAAACTATATTACATGTGAGCTAAGGGGAATCTGTAATTCAGAAAAACAGTCAACCTAGTATCAAAATTTCTCAGCTGGTTTAAGGTGCCCTATCTGTTCTACGACATTATTTACACTCCTCGTGTTCCACCAAAATTTTCCGTGATCACTCTGTCTGTTTTCTTCGTTTATGACATCCGAATCTTTTCTGGCTGATTGAACTTCTTGTGGATCAGATGCACCAGGATTCTCTGTCAAGAATTGCTGCCAGAAAACATCATTGAATCCAGTTGGTAATGGAGCATTTACTCCAGCTGCTTGATCTTTTGAAGCTACAGAGTCAGGAGCAACAGTAGCCATGGGCTCCAAATTCATGTCGATTCCAGGTGATTTACACCGAAATTCTTCCCTAACTAGTCTGCAAGATATAGCAGGGCTACTGGCATGACTCACAGATCCAACCAACTCCAGGTTTGAGCTTGAATCAAGTGGACTAACTGTTTCATCATAACTATGGATAATTCCTTCCCAAAAGGTCAGCGATGTCTCAAGAAGTTCTAACTGCTCTTTTTCCAAAATTGGATCAAAACTACAACCCATATCGTCTCTACCAATGGTTTGAGTTGTCCCTAAATGATTGTCCTCAAGGCTGTCTTCACTAATGTTGTAAGAAACTCTAGGTAATCTCCTCTTTCTCTCAGGAGTTTCCAATTGTGGCAGGAGATCCAAGTGAAGTCCTGGTTTCTGCAAAAGGCGAGCCATCAAACTGATAAATAATTGCATCTCCTGTTGAACACGTTGAAATCGGTCTTTCAAATTTTGTATTTGCAATCCAACTCCTTGATATTCTTGTTCGTACTTTTGCAACTCGAGTAGAAGCTGTTCTTTATCCAGTTTCAGCCTTTCGATGTCATCCTTAAAACTGTTCCTTTCCACTTCAGTTAGAGGAGATATTCCTTGACCGTGAAGGTTCTGTAAAGAATGACTATGGATTGGTTTTCTCCTGTGGATGTTCTTCATCAGATGTGGCTTACCTCTAACAAAATCCTCATTGGCAAATTCCCATTGTTCAGGATCCACCTTTCTGAACCCCTAACAGTAATGAACAAAATACTCAGAAAGCAAAAACATGGATACAAACACAACTACAGTGATGAAAACAGATAGCAGAAATGAAGTCAATAAAAAATTTATCGTCTTACATAAGTATTGAGCTGCCTGATGAAGCTTGAGAAGTTGCTATGCTTAAAGAATTTAGGCAACAAAACTGATGAGAACTCCAGTGGATTCCAAACAACAAAGCTTTTATCACTAGAACTCCATGAAACAATGGAATTGGTTGAAGGGTCATCAACCATATCATACGTTTTGACTAAAAATGGAGGCAGTGAAGTCAAGCCGCCTCCCTGAGCTTCATCCATTCTATATCCTAACCTCTCCAATCCACAAAATAAGAACCCCCCAACGAATTAAGAAACCAGAAGCTATACATTAACAATCCCCAATCCTTTCAAACCGAACACCAATCATCAAAATCCTTGCTTAAAAAAACACATCAATAGAAACCTAAGAAACTCACCATCTGGAACAACAATGATAATCCACCCACTAGAAAAGAACTTCAAACCTCAATATCGAAAACCCCATGTTGGGTCTCCATCAAAACTACAAAAACATCGCTAAAATTCCAGAAGGGGTTTTGAAAGAGAATTGGAATTAAGTTGAACTTGCTCAGCATAGCCTAAAGAAGACAGAAACAAACAGAAAGTTACAGAATGGAGGATAACGGTTTGAATTGAAGTAATAAAATACTTAAATTCAATGTAATGAATTGAAATGAAAGGGGGGAAAGGAGGCGATTAAAGAAGACCCTTCAATTCAACAAGCAAAAAGAGGGCATTAAAAAACGGAGGTCTGAGGGGAAGACTGTGGACACCATAGACCAGCCACCCGTAGTTCTGTTGTATCACTTTGATTAGAAGAAAGATATAAGGAAATGGGAAATAGAGAAAATGTTGAAGAAAATTATGAAGTAGCTAAAATGGTGGAAAAGATAAAAAGATAGGGAACTTGAAGGATAAGGCAGCCATTATTAAGCTTTCCAATAATTAAAAATGTTGGAGATCGAAGGATGTGCACGTGTAAGATAAAGATTGGCCATGACTACTTCACCTTATTTTTAATTCTTTTACTCAGGCTTCGATGTTAGATTCGTTTCATTTCATGTTCTAATCAAAAATATGTCTATTTCTTTTATATGAAAACCCACCAGATTGGAATTACAAATTCCTTCCCTATACATCTTCTTCTTCCATCTTCCATTAAACACTAATCTAAATCTAATTTATTATTTAAATTGCTGTCAAATTCATTTGGGATTTTAAAATTTGATAGTACAACTTCATCCATCTGCCTTCCTAATTTCCATATCACCAAATTTCTGTAAGTGACTTCAATTAGAATAAACTTGGATCGTCCCTTCCACCTAAGTTCAAGAGCAGCTCAAAACAAAAGTTTCCCTTTTTATCTTCTTCTAAAGTTACTAAAGTCATTCATTTTTTTCTCTATCTTCCCACCTCTCTTCAAACTCAACTTCATGTAATTTTTTTTCTTCATTTTACTATATTTGAAAAAATCATTATAATAAAATATTTGAATTAAATAAAATAATCGTTATGATAAAATATAATTTAATATCTAATTTCATTATAATATTATGATTTAATATGATGAGTAATACCATAAAGTGACGTCTTACAGTTGAATTAAATAAAACATAATTTGAATGTTAAACTATCAATCATTTTAAATATTAACTTTATAAACTAAATTCTTATGGATAAAAATGATTTACTGTAGAGAATTGGATTTGATATATTTTGTAAAAGTTTTTATATTTAAAAAATATCCTAATTATAGTACTTTTTAATTAGATTTTGATTAATTAATAAAACCTGTTTGTTGTTTAAAATATTAATATACCATGATTTATAAATAGAACAATTGGAATAATACTATTATTTAACTCATCAATTATTTAATATTGTACTAATGATAATACTTTTTTTATTGGGAAGTGATAGGTTGAAATATTTTCAAAAGAAAAAGGGAAAAAAAATTCAACGGTAGTGCCCCAACCACGGTGTCAAATTCACCTGTAACTTTTAACTTTTAAAAGTTTATTTATAGAAATGAAATGTGGTGGCACATGCACATATTTGAGGGTGAATATATCTCTTAAAATGATGCATTCTAATGTTAAGTCTTGCTTGTTTGTCTCGCGAGACGCAGTGCGACTTAAGCATTATTGATGCGGTTAAATGTTAAAGATGCATGTTTTAACTTTCTTTAATTTAACTTAATCCTCAAAACACTTAATTTAACAAACAAACTTTGGCGATAAACAACAACACTTAAACTTAAAACGTCTGGCTGCTCCTCGCCTAGCAAGTCCAAACTTCCTCTCTTCTTTGGTTTCAACGCCTAAGTGCTGGAAGATAAATTTTAAATAATAAGTTTAAAAAACTTAATGAGGTTTTATAAATCCTTTTCACAATACCTTCTCATAAACGTCATTTTGCAAATTCATTCAATAATCATATCAATTCATATAAATATACTTTTTCGTAGTGACAATAGTTTAAAGTATTATAAAGTAACTCGTAGTTTTGAACTTTAATTCTAACGCTATTGCACACTCAACATTATTCTAGTGTAGTTCTAAAGCTCGTGTATTATTTGATATGTTATTCATGTATGTCGTGTTTGGTTGGAAAGGATGGACCAATGAATCTTGCATACTTCTTGAATATATCAAGAATCACGAGAATAAATTTTCTATGCCTAAGAGAGGAATTATGTGTTTTTAGAAGTTTAAATGAAATGGATGACTTAATAATAATTTTTTTATTTGCTTTATTATATGCAAATCAATACTATATCTTGTCGATTCATGATATTCAAATATGCTAGGACTTTTAGCACAATTTTGTGGTCAAAGATATCATTTATGAGATTTTAGAGAAAGAAGACATCGCCCTCGAGATAAAGAAAAAGTGTTTAACTATCGACATTCTTCACTATCAAATGTCATTGAACGTTGTTTTGGTGTACTGAAGGCTCGATTTCCTATTCTTAAGCAAATGCCCGCATATCCGATTAAGACACAAAAATATATACCGACAACATGTTGCACAATTCACAATTATATTAGATTGAATGATCGTCAAGATGAACTATTCAATGACTTTAGCAATGAATCAATGATCTTTGAAGATACACAAAATTTGTCAACCAATTAGCAGAGTAATATAATTGAATTAGATGCGAGTCGACATCATCTAAGAGAAATGACCTGAGTGAGAGATAATATTGAGAATCAAATTTAGACAAGATTTGAAGGATAATACAACTTTATGTTTATGTTATTATTTTTATTTGTGCACTCGGACTTCATTGTGTTAAATGAATAAACTTTTGATAATTTTATTTTTTTTATGTTTCATGGAGGACATATATTTTTGTTTAATGTTTAATTGAATTAGTTGTGAATAAAATAAAAAATAAATCTTGAAGAAAATCAGGAAACAAAAGAACATTTATCAAACACATTTTTTGTTTTTGTTTCTTTTTTCAAAAAAACAAAGAAATAAATTCCTATTTCTCGTTCTAAAAAAGAAAAAAAAACCAAGAAATAGGAAACAAAAAATGGAGAACGAGAATTTTACCAAATGTGCCCCTAATTGTGGTATTTTGGTATATAATATTGTTTATTTGACATATTGTTTTAGAATTACATTATTCAACTTCATTTAGTTTGAAATGTCCCTAGTTAGTTTTAGTATATTAGTTGGATGAGTATTCTGTAATAATGATATCTTCAAACAAAATTTAATCAACATGTTTTATTTTTTATAATTTCTTAACCATTTATTTATTTATTTTTTTCAGAAGATATTTAAATAAATATATTTATTTAATCAACATTTATTTTATAATTTCCAAATTTTGATATATATCTTATGGCATGAACTAAATATATAGGTGTATATGTGACAAAATATGTGATATCTTAATATAAACTATATACTAAACTTAAAATATAAAGTATATATAATATAATTTAAAATTTGTACTTCTAAATGCATTTGAAATAAACAAAATGAAAGGGTGAATTTTGAATACATACATATGGATATGGAGCACTTTATAATACAAGAAAAATCAAAACGGGAAGAAATTGAAAGAACATATAAAAACAATAATTATGGATTGAATGTCAAAACCAATATTGAGAACGAAGAAATGCAACATGGGAACAAAATAATCATCTTCCTTAATTAACTTTTGGACATTTCAAATTTAAAATAAAATAAAAATCACAAATAAGATGGTTTGGAAAAAAACAATATATTTTTCTGTAATTAAGGAAAAATAAGAATGTTAATTGAAGAATATTTTAAAATAAAGTCAATTTGGAATTTCATTAATATAACTTCAAAAGTATTTAATTAATATAAATAAATCAAATTAAAGTCCTTTGTGAAATATACGGTTGAAAGGGGATTTTTCGTATAAAAATTCCTTAATCAAGCGTATCTTTTGAACGATAATCAAATGGGATTAATAACTAAAATATTGTTATTTTTAAAAGTATTTACAAAAAATACACCCTTTTGAAAACTATTTACCAAAATAGAAAAAAATAGAGATTCTTAATTATTCATAAAATTCCCAAAAAAAAATTAATATATATAAAAAATAGAGATATTTTTAAAAATAGAAAAAACGGACAAATTATTTACCCTTTCCAAAATAAAATCACTAAAAAAAACATATAAATGGTAAATATTTTATTTTTGACCATTTTTTAAAAAAATTATCTATATAGAAAGAAATAAATATATTCTTAAAAGAAAATAATGTTATTGATCTCATACATAAAATAAAATATGGGAAATAAGTTGAAAATATCCATATTTTGCTATAGTTTGTGAATGTTTTAATTTATTTTACTATTTTTGAAAATATCCATATTTTAAATTTAAATTTATTATTTTTAATCCTTTCAAAATTACTTAAAATTTTACATTATATAAATCTTTTTGACTAAATTATTCATTTAGGTCATCTTTAGTATTTTGCAATCACGACTTTTACGATTGAGTTCAATATCGTTTAATACAATTGAATTGAATGAGAAATAGTATTTTAAAACAAAATTTAACAACCTATGATTAATAAAAACGATTATATAATAGTTATTAATTTGGCAACATAACTTGTGTGTATTTGATAATGTTAATGCTTTTTACCTAGTTAAATTGTATTTAAACTAAAAAAATAAGCAAAAAATTTAGAAAAATAAACGAGAAATAAGAAACAAGAAATAATTATTAAACAAATTTTGATTTTTTTCAAGAAACAGAAAATAGAAATAATTGTCAAACATAATTATGTTGTTTTTTGTTCTAAAAGAATAATTAATGTACAAGAAACAGAAAATGAAAACATTATCAGACAGACAAATTGTCGATGAATGATAAGAAGAAAAACGTTACAAAAACCACCTCTTGAACCCCTTATTTTAATCTAAATATTTTAAAATTAGTTTAGAAGAATTAAATTCTTAAACTTTAATTAGTATTAACTTTGTTTTTTTGTGTATTTTAGAATGAATTACGATTTAGATTTTATTAGTGTAGGTAGTATAAATTAAAATGATATATTTTATATAAAGAAAATAAAAGAAGAATAAAGAGAGTTGAAAAGATATAAAAAATTGAGACGAGAAATGTTTGTAAGTTAAGTCATGGAAAAATGAGTATAATGAGTAATAGCGGTGGGAGTGGGTACGTAAATAGAAAATATAAGTTTTGGAAATATGAAATTAATGACTATATTCGTGGGTGCGTAGATATGGAAAAGATCGTATAATGCCTAAGCCTACCTCTTCTCTTTTCTTCTCTTTTTGTGTATATATATGTGTGTGTGTGTGTGTGTGTGGTAAACAGGTAAAAGTGTAGTTAAGCGAAGATAGCGATGGGTGTTATTGCAACTTCTTCTTTCTTTGGAGCTTCTGCTCTTTTGTTCCATCTCCTTTTACTTTCTTCCTTCGTTTCTACCCAAGGTAAACATTCTTCTACATCACCTTTTTCTTTCTTTTTTCTTTTTACATCCTATTAACCAACTTAAAAAACACTATTTGAAGTAGTAAGAAGAATAATTAAACCTTTTTATATGTTTGGAAATTATATGAATTAGGTGGAACATGCCAAACAAATTCGATAGCAATCAACCAAGCACAAGGGAAAAGAATGTTCAACGGAATCCCAACATATAGAGTGCAGATAACAAACCAATGTTTGGACAATTGCATTATATATGATCTCCATCTCAAATGTGGATCCTTTTCTTCTTCTGCCTTGATAAATCCCCGCATCTTCAAGAGACTTGCTGTTGATGATTGTCTTGTCAAGAATGGATCACCAATTGTCTTTGGTGAAACTATTTCATTTGAATATTCTACTACCTTTATGTTTCCTCTTTCCGTTTCTTCTCTCAAATGTTAAAAATCTTATTATGAGTTTAATTTTAATTTGTTTAGTGAGGATAGAATTTTAGGATTAGTGGTTAGGTTGTTTTAGTTCAATGCATTCACTTATGTTTTAATTTATTAATGGATATTTTAATAGTAGGTGTTATTTTGTTCTTCTTTTATCAATCGTGTGATATTGTTGTGCCGTTGAAGACAGAAGTGTGTGAAATGTGCAACAAAGTTATGTGTTGAGAGAAAAAGGGTTTTCTCGAAAAAGCATTTGCAGTGATATATTCAAATTTGTGGAAGTTTCGGTGTGCTCCTAATTCAATAACCTATGGGTTACGATACTACATATTGAAGATAAGAGATTAACAAGCAATTCAAGATTGTTTGATGAGGAAATTGCATGTGGTCATTAATTAAGGGGGAATGATCCTATTAATGTTACGACAATTGTTTTTACACAGGTTGCTAAGCTTTATACACTCTTTTTAACAGATAAGCCGGTTTCATCACACATAGTACTGTTCACTCATAGTAGCATTTACTTTTTATGTGCACATAAAAGTTAGCATCATCTCAAAAAAAACAACTAATAGTTTGGAAACCATTTTATAGTATTGAATTCACAGTAATCAAATCAAGCTTTAAACACCATAAATTATGCTTGAAAACATATAAATTTTTTACAGAAATCTCTTTTAAAACACTTCTCATTTGAATTATTCTTTCAAATGAGTAAAGATAAATCATAATAAAGATTTTAAAATAAATTCATTGGAGAGAAAAACACTCATGAACTTTACTAAAAAGCTTCTCTTCTCCTTCTCGTGAGCCTCTTCGCGTAGCTGAACCAGCAGCACTCCAACACTTTGATTTTTCTTTCCAAAACAAATGACTGAAATCTTTTATTTATAGAGATCTTGTTTGCCAGCTCCTAGTGGAGCACGTGTAAGCTTAAAATGTGTCATTAATCATTCTTAACTTAAATTCCACATGTGGCCCATTAAACACATTTAGAAAACTCCAAATTTTCTTTACTTTCTTCTTGCCAAATTTCAATCCATGAAGAACCTTAATCGTCCAACCTTTCTTGCAAACAACCTTAACCTGATGATTACACTTGAACTCCAAGAACTCTCCAACCTTTCCTCACAAATTCCTTCTCTGCGAAACATTAATTTTTCTGCGAAAACCACACAAAACACCTAGTCTAACACTTAATTAAAACTTTCACTTCTTAATTTTAATTTAGGCCCGGGTTTCACAAGACAAAAAAATTACCGCTCAAGTATCTCTGTACTTTTTTTTAAAACCACATCAATTCTCCAACTGAACCCCTAATGTTTGTGCTCTTAAATGCATTACAGACATCCCATGGGCCAAATTTTATTATAAGAGGTGAGTTAATATTGTGTAAATTAAAATTTAAAATTGGTTTTATTACAATTCTTTTTACATATAGTTTTTATTTGCCTATTAGTCTAAAATTTCGAATTTTGAGTAAGTGAACATCAAAATTAACTGAAAATAAACTTATGAATACTAATATTTTGGGTTTTTAGATATGGAGAATAAATCAGTTATTTGATTATATTTTTTCTGGTTGAAATTTCAAACGCATTTTCCTAAAGTAAAATGGAATAATAGATATAATTCAATTAAAATAAAATTGTCTACATTTATTTTCCTTTTAGAAAACGGAATTATTTCCTCTTCTTATGAGAAGATTACCCTTTTGATCTCTTCAATGTTTGTGAATAATCGATGTAAATTTGTACTTCTTTCTTCAAATTCTCACTCACAATGGTAAATTGGGAACCAGTGAAGGCTTTAGGCCAAGGTTCATGTGCTAGTGTGTTCTTAGCAAGATCAACAATGGATCCTCTCGATTATTTTGCTGTTAAAGTAGCTCGCCTTCGAAACAAATCTTCATTATTGTCGTGGGAAAAGAATATTTTGAAACATTTTATTGGATGCCCAGAAATTGTTCAATGTTTAGGTAGTGAGGTGACTTTAAATGGAGATCACCTTCTTTACAATCTCAAGTTGGAATACGCTGCTGGAGGAACTTTGGCTGATTTGATTCAACAATGAAAAAAGTTATCAGAGGATGAAGTGAAGGAGTATCTCAAGATGATATTAAAAGGGCTCTCTTGTATTCATCGCAAAGGGTTTGTGCATGCCGATTTGAAGCCAGCTAACATTCTTGCATTCCCTCAAAATAATGGGAAGATGGAGTTGAAGATTGCTGACTTTGGGATTTCGAGGAGATGTGGTGAGAAGCATGAAGTGGCCAAGGATGCTAGTCGTTGTTCAAAGTTATTTAAAAGGAACACCATATTATATGTCAACTGAATCTATTACTTCTAAGGTGTTCAACAGTGCTCTTGATATTTGGTCATTGGGTTGCATTTTAATTCAAATGGTTTCTGAAGAACCAATGTGGGAGAATTTCTCAAGTATCACATATCTGGTGACAAAACTTGTATCTGACATGGAAACACCGAAAATACCTGAAGAATTATCTGAGAAAAGGAAAGGATTTTATTAAAAGATGCTTTGATCGAAACCCTAAACAACGATGGACAGCTGATATGTTACTTGAACATCCCTATCTTAGAAAAGATCAAAAGGAAACTAGAACTAGAAGTAAAGGTGACGAGGTAGCTATAGTTTTAAGAGGTGTTCCATCAAGTAACTATGGAACAAGAAAACTTCCAGGGAGACCCAAATTTCCAAGAGACCTTTGTTTGCCTCATCTGCAACGCATGCTTGGATTATGGAGTATTCAAACTTAGATGATTTTATTGTTTGTTTCATGGATCTTCAAAATTTTTAAGAAAAGTTTGCAAATCACAAGTCAATGCACAACCTATACATATACGTAAAAGCCCACAAACTAGAAATAAAATTAGGGGAAAAATAAAAGAAATGGAATAGAGAAAAGAAGAAAAATAAGAATATAAAATATGTTTTTTTTTTACTCTTTTACATATTATTAAATAAGTAAATATATATATATATAATTATTTTTTTTGTTCCAGGCAGGGTCGGGGATGGGGCGACCCCGTCCTCGTGTTGCCAACAGAAAAGAAAAAATTTCCACACTCCCTCTCCAATGTTCAATGTATCCGGGGATTCGCCAACCCTGCAAGTTAACGGACATCTCTAGCGGTTGTTTTGTTACGACGTTTTTTACCAAAAAAGATTAGCTTGTGGTCGTGTGATATTGTTGTGGCGTTGAAGACAAAAGTGTGGGAAATGTGCAACAAAGTTATGTGTTGAGAGAAAAAGGGTTTTCTCGAAAAAGCATTTGCAGTGATATATTCAGATTTGTGGAAGTTTCGGTGTGCTCCTAATTCAAGAACCTATGAGTTACGATATTGCATACTGAAGATAAGAGATTAACAAGAAATTCAAGATTGTTTGATGAGGACATTACATGTGGTCATTGATTAAGGGGGAATGATCCTATTAATGTTACAACAATTGTTTTTACACAATTCTTAATGTTTGTGAGTTAGTACTCCATGGTTAGCACGTTATTCATGTTTGGAGCACTGTACTCTATGTCCTAACATTGTAATTGTCAATACTAGACGGGCAATATATTCTTTTATCATGTGAGTCTAAGACACTAGATGTACATGTGTCATCAAACAGGGTTACCAAAGTTTGATATGTTCTCTGTGCTTTTATGTGTTTCCGTAGTTGTTCTTTCTGTTATTAACTCCCAGTACAACAATAATAACTAAGTGTATGTTTTCTCAAATCTTATGTCACTACAAGAATCCAGGGTTATTATGATGCAGAAAAACACGTCAGAGTAAAGGACGTCGTAAGAGACGTGTTTTGTCGAAGCCATCACAACAAAGTCGACAATAGGGGCAACAACGACGCAATACAATGACGACGTCATTGAAGGTCATTAGTTAAAAATAATATTATAACTTCTAATGATGTCATGGAAGCCCGTGTCGGCGTTTCCACCCTAACAGTGACGTCTATGGCGACATTATTGATTGCGTCCGCAAAGGTTGGACCTTTCAGTCATTATGATGAATGACATTTTGATTAATTTGATAGAGAAATACTGATACCGTAAGTGGCTGCGTCACTAGAAGCGGGTTCTCTCGACGTTTTCGTTGTGCGTCCACTACAAGAAATGGGGGCTCTCCCGACGCATAAAATCGCTGGAAGATATATGAAAAGTGTTGGAAAAAGACTTTTCGACACATAAATATGCATTAGGACACAAGTCGAAAAAATGTGTCGGAAGTTCGTCGGAAGTTCCTAAACATCTATCGACGTTGTATAAACGTCGAAAATGCTGTCAATATAGCGTTGAGAGATGTCTAGGAACTCCCGATGCACATGTTAGGAACTATCGAAGCATGTGCATTGAGAATTTCTCTATTTGGAACTCTCGAAGCATGAACGTCGAAATATCTTCTATTAATTCCTAAATTCAAATTGAAATTTTGAAATTCAGACTCAACTTCAATCTCAACTTTAACACTTCAATCTCAACTTCAACACTTCAAATCTCAACATTCAACACTTCAATCTCAACTTCAACACTTCAATCTCAACTTCAACACTTCAAATTCAAATTCCTAAAACCTACAACTAATTCAAAATCCTAACTAATTTAAAATATAAATACTAAAACTAATTTGAAATCTAAAACCTAAAACTAATTTAAAATATAAATACTAAAACTAATTAACTAAAACAAAAATATAACTAAACTAAATTCAAATTATGAAACTTCCATTGACTGAAAATCTCGACGGCCAAATCATCCCTCCACTGTGTCCATTCATTCGAGTTCTCAATGAATTGAATGTCGTCACCTTTAATCGTCCCGTAGGTGGAGTCTCCCTCATCCATGTTGTCAACGAAATTGGCATTTGTCATATCACGGTTGATGAGATTGTGTAGTAGGCAACATGCCAGAATGATTCGACATTGAACTTGCACGGGGGTAGTACGACTTACCGCGAAGTATTTCTCATCGACTCTTCAGCACATCGAACACTTGTTCAATAACATTTCGTGCGGATAAATATTTCATGTTGAAGTACTCTTTCGCGGTGGTAGGTGCATTTCCCGCTCCTTGCCACTCTTGCAAGTGGTATCTTTGTCCTCTATAAGGAGCCAGAAATTCCTCCGCATTGGAGTACCCCGCGTCACATAGATAGTAATAACATGTTACGAATGTGTCAGATCTAACTAGAGGCATACAACTTTTGATTACCCTTAGAAACCTGCAAACCATTTGGTCGTGCGGACCCCTTCCCAACCAACCAAGATGAACACGAAATCGCCTTTCATGTCACACACACCGAGGACATTAGTGGCAACTTTCCCTTTACGTGTTATATATCTAGGCCTATCATTTTGCGACACATTCACCTTGATGTACGTTCCATCTAATGGCCCAAGGCAGTTTGGCATATTGAAACATAGTGCATTCAAGTAGTTGGACTTCATGATTCATAAGTAACAAAATTGAAGAATGTGTGGAACTCGAAGCACCTCCATCATGTGTTAGTTACTGGTTGTGGTTTGTTCAATAACTCGTCGTGCAGTCGTAACATAGCCAACAACACGAGGTCGAAGTGACAAGAAATAGTCTCCCTCAATCGCACAAGTCTCGTTGGATGACTATATTCTTCACATCTTGCGCCAATATATGTAGAAACATTGCGACCATCTCCTCCATATCGACAATTTCCGTCGACATCAAACCAGCGGTCGTCCTCAATAAATAACATAGAATGACAAAATTTTGTTTGTCCATTCTAGTACATAGACGACAAACAAGGTCAGAGGAGTGGATCATACGGAAGTATGCAAGCTGTCTACTTTGATGCCTAGTTTCGTACAGTGTATGTGTCACCCGCTTATTGTCATTAAAGGGTAAAAACGGAATAATGAAAACCCTAAAACTAGGGTTTTCATAACATGGGCCCCAAACATAGGTTAGGATTATTATAACCCAAGCCCACAGTGATAATATGGGCTCAAACACACCCTTAAGAATAAAATGATTTTATTTAAGAAAAAACTATTTTTCTAAAAAAAACTCATTTTTATTTAAACTATTTTACTAGAACTGCACGTGCATGTGCATAATAGGAAGACAACCATAATTATCACTAAATGTAACTCTACATAATTTTCATTTTTGCATGACCCTTTTGCTAGACTTATTTTGAAACCTAGCTATTAGACGTTTTTTAATGTTTTGCTTAATTGAAACTTTTGTAAACTCCATATGATTACATGATTTGTTATATTTTGTGAATAATTTGTAATATTCTTAACTAGACCATTCATGTTAATGCAACTATAATCAAAATTATTGTTATTAAATGTTAAACTTTCTTGTTTTTACATTATTGTCATCAAAATCAATAAGTCAATAAATTGAATTATAGGTAAAAATATTTATAAAAAAATTAATTAATTTTCAGGCATCAAAGTTTCATCAAATAAGTCCACACTTATTTAATAATTAGGTATTTGATTCCGAACATGCTCGTCAAACGTCCCCTAAAATAAAATGGAAAAAGTATTTAGGGAGAGGTTATGAGAAAGGTGAAAATGATTGAAGGGTCAGCTCCAATTATTCTAACGTATGACTTGAAAAGTAAGAAAGTGGAAACAAACAAACAAGCCCAATCCCTCGAAACGACACCGCTTCTATCTCTTCACTTTTAGCGGACCTGATTTTAATTTTTAATTTTTAATTCAACATCTTCCGTGGGCCCCTCTTCCCCAAATTTAAATTCCAACCTGGAAAGTTATAAAATTATTAAAGAAAAAGAAAATGAAAAAGTGCATTCAATTAATAATAATAAATAATGCCCTCTCGGACTCCATTTCTCATTTTGATTTATCATAATTTAATGTTATGTACACCTCCCCGTCGCACGTGTGAAGACTTCAACACAACCATCCCAATCAAATAATCTAAATTAAAACACTAATTAGTTCATTAAAATTTTTAACTTCAAAACATTAGACCTGTAAACAATCATCTATCTCATGTCAATCTCTTACATTTCCTGCTATAAAACTTTAAATTACATGCCAACTAAATATAGGATTGCATTTGTAGATTTGTCATATAGCTCGTTAGGAAAGTATTCTTTTAACCGTCAATCAACCTAAATATTGAAAACTCATCATTATGAAGAAGCTTACTTATGTTTGTTTGTTGTGTCGAGAAAAGAAAAGCAAATTTGTAGTTAGTGTCCAAAATAGAGAAAGATTTGTGAATCACACAAAAACGTTTATTGAACTCAATTACCATGACATTTCTCTCAAAGTAGATACACTGTACAACTCACATAAATAGGCAACAGAATATGCAGTGTTTGTAGTTCATTTCTTTTTTGAATCTTTCAAATGTAAGACAACTACTTTTCTAATATTTTGTTAAAATCGAACAAAAAATTAACTATTTGAGTCATTTTGAGGAAGAAAAAACCTCTGATGTTTAAGTCAATAAACAACAAAGGGTCGGAGCAAACTCGAATTTGAAAGAATTTCTTGACCCTATGAGGATGCTTATGTCTTTTTATTTACAAAGACATGGAGATAGGGTTCATATTTAAATGTTTTTAGAATAACGTATATAAGTTATATCTTCATACTCTACAATAACACATATTATAGTTTCAAAAAAGTCTCAGACTTTTAATAACATAGGTTGTCAAATTTTTTTAAAAAGAATGTCAAAAATTATTATTATATATTTTATTAATAGATTAGAGAATGTTAATTCATGCCGGCCTTTCTCTCTTGACCCATTACTCATATTTTATAGTTATTTTGATATTTACGTGATTATCATTCCAACATCAATCCAACACTCATAGTTCTTCGTCTAAAAATAACTCATAATACTTGGATGTTATTCCTCCACCATAGTTATTTGGATGAGAGTGCAATATAATCAAAAGATATGTATGCTTTTCTATACTATAATTATATGTTGGATGGATTGAGAGTGCATAGTGTTATTTCAAACCTCAATAATCAATGGGTGATCTTCCTATTCCTATACATTATTGACAATTAGAAAACAATAGATTTCAAATCACACTTAAAATAAAAGGAATGTAGGAATATCAAACTTAATATTATTAAATGAAAAAAGACAAAAATTGTTAGAGAAAAAAGAAATAAAAATATATAGATCGTGGAGGATGAAATGAGTTTCCAAATTGAGGAAAACCATATAAAAGAAAATTGAGGAAAACATGTAGGGACTTTGCCCACGGCTCGGAGATGAAATGTAATTTGTAATGAGAGGGTGATGGGGGTGTCATTATCAGTTTCTTCAAAAGGACAAAAAGATCAATGTCTGAAATGACGCCACGTGTAGTTTAAAGGTGAAAAGAAGACCAGGACACGTGGCCAGAGAATGATGATTCGGGGTGTGACCAAAAGAAGACGTTGGATGGGGCGTGATTCTCACGTGAACTGGGAAGCCGAAGGGCATTTCCTTAATTCTAAACCCCCTCCCCGTAGGGTACCCTCTTCTTTTGGAACCTAATATTAATTACTTCATAATTTTCTTTCGTTTTCATTAATTATTAGCAATCAATTTTCACTGTTTTGTGCTTTTCTGATGTGATCATGATCATGATCATGTCATTTTTTAGCATCTTCTATAATTATTCTTTTTATAATTTCATTTTTTATTTTTAAACTTTAATTATTTGTTTTTTTATTATTAAAAAAAAATATATATATATATATATATATTTTAACTCTTTTTAAATAATTCAATATAAATTCAACTCTGGCTTTGTTTGTTTTTTCTTTTTTTAATACAATCATTCGAGACAGAAAATTTAAACCACACTTAAATGGAAATTATCAATAATTGTGACAATTTTAATTCATTGAATGTAGAAAAAGTTCTCTCTCTCACCAAATATTTTAAAAAGTAAATTTTTTTGTAATTCATTTTTTGTTTGGTAAAAAAGTATACTAGTAGGTAAACTCAGTGTATGTTTTAAGTTTAGCATTTAGAAATTATAAAATTAACATCATGACTAACTTTAATTTTTAGATCAAATCCTACCCTTAGAGTAATGTATTCAATGGCAAACAATAGTTTAGAATAATGTATTAGGTTAATTTTAATCTCTTTTTCTCTTTTTTGGGAAACTTAAAATATTTATAGTTTAAAGAAACTTTACAATTTGTAATAGGATTTTGGATAAAATAATAATTGGTATTAATTTGATCTATCAGAGCTATGCTCAAACTATGTCCAAAATTGACAAATAAGTATATTTAAAATCAACGAACATGATCTCATCTCAATAAAAGCACATTTGTCTCAAAATATCAAAATATTAACCAATAACACTAGTGACTAAAAACATTACTAAAAAAAGTCATACATATCTCTCTATCCAAATAAATGTTGTTTTGGTAAAAATATAAATTATATTTGTTGTGAACTTTTCTAAAAAAAAAAAAAAAAGCACAAACATAAAGCATATGATATTTTGTGAGTCTCGTCCTTCAATTAAACCTACGTAGATCTTGAGTCTAGAGTTGAGTTGGAGAAAGAAGACTCCTTAAAACACTAGATGTAGGTGTGTATGTGTATATGTGTATATGTAGTAAGTGTGTATGTGTATATGTACATGTAGGGTGGAAGAAATAATGTTAGGATAGTTATAGAAATCATAAATGTAACGTTAAAAAATGAAAAGAAAAAGAAGAAGAAGAAGAAGAAGAATAACAACAACAAGGTTAATAAAAAGAAACACGTGGCTACTCCGTGATTATTGGGACAGAAAAAGAACGAAAGTGGCAAAGTCGTAATTTCCAACTTCCTCTCTTCTTTTTTAATTTGTTATTATATAAAGAACAAAATTTCTCACAAAAATTTCTCGACAAAGAAACTTAGTTAAACTATGCACCATTTTACGCTCTTCTTCAGCTTATCCACCGATCTTCATACACTCTTCTACCACTACCAAATCTCCCACTCAACTCTCCTCGACTATGACTTCCGGTACCAGAATGCCCACTTGGAAGGAAAGGGAAAACAACAAGCGTCGTGAGAGGCGTCGTCGTGCCATCGCTGCTAAGATCTTTCTTGGCTTGCGAATGTATGGAAACTACAAGCTTCCTAAGCACTGCGACAATAATGAAGTCCTTAAAGCCCTCTGTGATGAAGCTGGATGGACTGTCGAAGAAGACGGCACTACCTATCGGAAGGTATTTATCTAACTCTAACTCTAACTCTCCCCCTTTTCAATTGCTACTTGAAATTGGTTGTGTTGGATTCATTGGTTCAGCTTATGTTTTTCCTTTTCTTTCTGTAATTGGTTTTTGTATGGATTGGAACTTCTCAAAATTATGTTAATATCATCTGTCGGTGTTAGGTTAGGATGTTGTTGTATTGTTGTACCTCTTTATAATTTTTATGGCATTGTCTGTTTTAGACCTAAATTTACATAATTTTGTAACAATTGAGATGTTGTCTGTATCCTGGAAGTGGGGTTGGGGATGGTAAGTTGGTTTGATTTGAAGAATTTTGGAATCACGGACCTGTTTTTGGGAGTCTGATGGTCAGCTTTCAATCTTAATTTTGTTGACTGATTCACTTTTTTATTGGAGCCCACTATGAGATTCGTTCTGGTTAATAAGTCCTTGGTGGAAGACGACGAGGATTTCTCTGAGCTTTTCAGACGCCAACACAGAGGTGTTTCCAATACAAGGAAATGTTTCTCCCTAACCATCAAAATTAATCCTCCGCTCGTTTCTGAAAGTTTAGCTACTTTTTAGGAATTAGTTTGTTCTTTTTGAACTTCATTTCAGTTTTGCTTTGTTAATTAGCCAAACCCCATTTCAAAGCTTCTGTAGAAACACAACGAACTTTTTAGACGTTGCGTGTTGCCCAACTCTGTTAATGGGATCAAATGATTAACCTGGATTGCTCTGCTCAGCAAATCATGTCAAAAGGGGGAAGAAAAGCTTCAGTGTCCGGTTCCTCTCTGCACTCACCAACCCACTCACTATTCTTTTTATTTCCTTTAGTTAAGCATGCTGGTGTACAGTGGATGAATTTCAGTGTTTGCAATTTCATAGCAGTATCATGGAGCAATTATGGTCCCTTTTCCTTTTGGCTTGCTGGCTTTCATCTTTTTACAAAATCAACTTATGGTCACTCATACCGAGATTCCCGGGCTTCATTGAGATACTTTCTTTTACTTTCTTTTTCCAGTTCATTGAGAGCACAGCTTGATAGTGGAGCTGGGCCAGCAAGGTGTGTGAAAATCTGTATCCCAGTCAGCCCAATGAATAATTTCAGACTAAGCATTCACGATTCTTCTTTGACTATCTGCGTTTTTAAATTTTGAAAAATCAAATCTTTTCGGTCCTTTTTGGCAAACAACTTTCCCTTTTTAGCATTATAACATGAGGCTACAGGAACTCGCCGGGGGACAACATGTAGTGGGCTGTTTTGTTTTCTTTTGGCGTTACATGTATTTGCTCATCATGTTTGTCAATGATACTTCTCCAGCATAGGTCGATTTTTTATGATTTGAATTAAATTAATTAGTAATTAACCAATCTTCAAATCGCTGAAATTGTGTTGTCCGGACTGTTCTACTCAAACTTTTATGACAGAGAAACTTAAGATGCCTCCCTTTTTGGCAATTGTTGTCGATTCAAGCAGCACTGATAATCAATCTATATTTCTGCAGGGTTGCAAGCCTGTGGAACGCAATATCATGGGTGGGTCAGCTTCTGCAAGTCCATGTTCATCTTATCAGCCGAGCCCACGTGCATCTTATAACCCAAGTCCTGCGTCTTCTTCCTTCCCAAGCCCCAAATCTTCGCGTTACGCCATGAATGGCAATGACAATGGTACTGATCCCAATTCCCTCATCCCATGGCTGAAGAACCTCTCCTCGGGTTCATCATCAGCTTCCTCCAGGCTGCCTCACCATCTTTTTATTAATTGTGGCTCCATAAGTGCACCCGTCACCCCTCCATCAAGTTCCCCAACTGCTCGAACACCCAGAAAACCAAATGATTGGGACAATCATCCAGCAGTTGCTCCTGCTTGGGCTGCACAGCGCTTCTCATGTTTGCCAACATCGACCCCACAAAGCCCTGGGCGTCAGGTGTTGGCTGATCCAGCATGGCTTGATAGTATACGGATTCCTCAAAGTGGACCATCATCTCCAACCTTCAGCCTTGTGGCAAGAAATCCTTTCGGATTTAAGGAGGCAATGTCTGCTGGAGTGTCTCGTAATTGGACTCCTACACAGAGCGGAACATGCTCGCCCACAGTTGCTGCAGGCATTGATCATACTTCAGACGTTCCTATGACAGATGGAACTGCAACGGACTTTGCCTTCGGAAGTTGTTCAATTGGGTTGGTGAAGCCTTGGGAAGGAGAGAGAATTCACGAGGAATGCATCTCTGATGATCTTGAACTTACACTTGGGAATTCAAGTACAAGGTAAACTCAGTTATAAACGAAGTGAACGGGAGTTGCTAGTTCTTAAATTTGGTTCTTTCTCCAAGGGAAAATATTCAACTGAATGTCCGTGTGCTTTGGTTTGACAAAGATTGCCCATCGGTTGATGGTTTAATTCTTTCCTTGATAATCGATTTGTTGTTCTCCTTCCTTCCAAAATGAAAATTAGATTCCACTAATGAATCCCCTTTGCCTTGGTTATATTCAATTCAATAGGATGTCAATGTTCTCACCAACTGTTCTAATTCTGCCCCACCCCCCAATTACGAAGCAATTAAAGAAAAACAGTCAAAACAAGAAAGAAAGATCCATAACATTTGTGCAATACTTTAAAATAGTGGCGGTAACCGCACCATATATAATACCAATGTTTATACAATACACGATATCCAAGAATCAGATCACATTTCAAATCTGTTTTACTTTGGTTCAATCTGTACATGCTGTGCATAAAAGACAATAGGTGACGGTTTATGTACAGAAACAAATAATGATGGTGAAGAAGAGCTATACATTTTGTGTACCTAATAAGGAAAATGCTTCACCTGAAAGAACCTGTAGAATTTTTCTCATCAGGTGGATCGAGCAGATTAGTTTACGCTGAGCTTGATTGATTATTTATTGATCTTCTGATAAAGATCAGTGAGAGCACGATAAAGCATGGCGGCAGCAGGTGGTCTTGGGAGTGAACCAAGGAGAATGTCAGAGGCGGTTATTGACTGATTGCCATAGAATCGAGCATTCTCTTGTGTCCGAGTCGTAACAATGCTTCCTTTAAGTGAACAACCAACAAATGCACCTGCAAGTGATACAAAAAACGAAAACGTTATTTTCAATGAACACCATTCACGTAGACCATTCTTCCTTTGCTGTACAAGAAATCTAAAGGGGAAACCAAAATATTGCTTTCCAAACAAATTATACACCAGGAAAAATGTCTTGAAAAACATGTTAAAGTTGAAACAGATAATTTCAGACATGAACGGCAGACCTTTACTACAACTGTATGTATAACAGGAGCCAAAACCACCGTCACCAGCTCGTACATCGGCTTCAGCGGTCCTTCCAATAACTCCAACTGCAGCACTCAAACCAGCACCAACAGCCAGATGCATATTACCACTGAATGCATTGACAGCATCACTTGTCCTCAAGACGATTATAAAGTCAGTCAGTTCTCCTCCAATCTGTATAAAGAGAGGCAATGGCCAGATTGTGGTTTAGATGTTGACTGGAGAAGAAATCAGGATATCACAAATTGATTTGAGGAGTCGCAGTCTTTACTTCTTAATTGCATTAAGTAAACACTATGCATAATCTGAACTTTCTAGGGGTGCCAAATCGAATGTCATCATGCTAGTTCTGCTTAAAGCTAAACCAAGTCATCTCCTATATTAGGTCATTTAAGTTTGTAAATATTGCACAAGTCATTTACAATGTCATATACCATTTCCAATGGTGAAGGGCTGAAGGCAATAATAGACAGCTCTGTCCCTCTTTTCATACATAAAACTGAGTGGAACTTGAATTGCTTGTGAGTCGTTAGAGAAGAATTACAAACCTGAGCTCCCCAGCCCATACCAATAGATGAAATTGCAGATGGAGGAGACCATGAGCCATCTTCTCTACGTGCAACCACGAGACCAGTTCCTACATTGTAAGTCACCACTGCTCCCACTTTGACAGCAGTAATAATTGCTAGACCTTTCGCTTGTCCTAGAATCGCATCTGGAATTAGTTTCTCCGGTTTTAAAGAACCCACCTGAGCAAGAGCAAGAAAACATAACCACCGTTACAAAGAACTTGAGAAATATTGATGTAGCAGGGAGAGAAATCACACTTCAAAAGAATACTTCATTGCTTTATTACTAAACAAAAACCAGCTTATATACTTCGCCTAAAACACTTACAACAAACTCTTAAAATAGTCATTTAAACGACAAAACTTATTAGAAGCATAAAGATACTGCTCGAGGTAACACAGGTTACAGCAAATATAGGATCTTGATTCCATAAACAAACTTGGGGCTTTTGTTGGAAAGGAATAAAAGGGCGTTCGAACATAAGTCCACACATTTTTTTATTTTTTTTGGGATAGTTGTCGGTTAACCGCTGCTTGGTGGACCAAAAGTTATAGCAAATTCTTTTGCAGTTTCCCAATTTTTTTTTTTTTTTTTTTTTGGTTCTTTTGGATTGGTGAGCAACATGCAATTGGTTCCTTGGGCGGGGGCTTTCTCATCTCACAGTTCCTAGGCTGTCGGTTCTTGCCTTTCTGTAGCTTTTAATCATATTATTGTTTCCTACAGTATAACTTTTTTTTTATATATATAAACAACTAAACATAGTCAGAGAAATGGAGGGTACTTCTAAGAAGATTCATTTCAAAGCATATGCATCAACAACTTAAAAGCAATTAAGATTAAGACCATTTAACCAGAAAGTAGTGACAAATGATATACTTCAGATTTCAATATTTACCTTATTATATGCCCGAACGGTGTTCGTTGCTTTATAAATCTCATGTTCCATTGACTGTCCCCAAGGGAAGTTTAACCATGACCTCAATGTACTGAGGTCCGTCAGGTCATGGGTTGGTAGCTGTGCAGCATTACTCACTTTATCCATCAAATATGGTTGCACAGATTCAAGCCGCACATTACATACATCGCACACTCGTTGTGGATCTGCAACACGAAATTTTACAGGCAGCAAGCTCCTCCCTTTAGAGCAATCCCCACAAAATATTCCACCGCAAAATCGACAGTGATGCCTTGAGCACATAATTGGATGGAACTTCACACCACATAACATACAAGAAGAAGCAGCACTATCAGACAACCATCTGGGTGGCTCTGCTTCAAGAATTTCTCTTATATTACCGAAATTAGCTTCAGTGAGCGAATGAGCCAGTTCATTCAAAGCCTGCTCCACCATATGGCTAGATATCCATGACAATCTACACCCAACATTACTAGTCGAAGCCAACGAACCGACTTTTCCTCGAGCTGCAAGCAACATTTCAACCATCACATCCCACATTGTCAACTCTTTTTCTCCCTCAAAGCACTGGCTCCACCCCGAGTCACCTTCAGGAAAGCAACCGCCATTCAAGTGAAAACCTTTGGCCCACTCTTCGTGATCAGATTCAGACATGGGTGGAACAGAAATGGGTATCCATACTCCAGTATCTTCCAACAAAGGTGAATCATAATAGAAGCAATTTCCCCTATTCTGATCACAAGACTTTCCAATTTCCCCAGACTCAGAATCGCTTTCTCTAAATTCACCACTTTTTTCAATCGGAGAACACTGAGGGCCAAACGAAGCGTTGAGCTCTCGAAAAGAATCGAGTTTAGGATAACCCTACACAACATCATCATCATAAAATTCATATACTCAATTCAGAAGCTTTAAATTTCCAGTTTTTATCAGTTTACACCATAATAAATAGCTAATGTAAAATTAAAAAAGAATTGCCAACCGCTCGGTCCAGAAAGCGAACTAATATCAGATAATCAATAAAAAAAAATTGGGGAAAAAATCGAAGAACCGTATAATTGAACGGAAAGATTTGCATAGGCTTACCAGAGGAGAAGCGGAATCGTCAGAAACAGAACCCAGATGGGAATTGGGATAATCAGAAGCTCCGATAGCATGGGAATTAGTCGGAGAACACGGACGATTGTCCTCCATCGACGAAAATGATGATTGAACGATCGATCAAACCCAGATGAATAAAATCTGAAGAATTCAAAAAGCACAATGAAATTGTGAAATTGAAGAAATTCCAATGAATTCAAAAGAAAGTGGAGGAGATTGAATAGATAGATGGGTTTTCGTTGTTTTACGTCTCTCTCACTCTTACGCTTCAATAATACAGTATGGAATTGGCGTTTATGGGGATTTAATCTTCTTCCACAATAAATTAATTAACGGAAGAACTGTTGAAAAAGGCAGCTTCTTCAACTTCCAAGTTCTGCTGTCGTCAATTTTTCGAAGCTATGTTCTGAATCCCTAATCTTGAGAGAGGGAGAGAGGGAGAGAGGGAGAGAGAGCCAATCCCAATGATAGAATTTTATTTGGTTTGATGATATTCTTCTTTGAAATTCTCTGATTCCATTTGAATTAATATTTCTTTTTTTAAAAAAAAATGAAAAGTCTGGATTTTTATATGAATATATATTGGTTACTTTTTTTTAAAAAAAAAAACCTTAAATAAGTTATTTGAAATGAAAAAGAAATATTAACTAATTACAAATATAACAAAAAAAAAAAAAAAACAATTGAAAATAGTTTCCAATTCTCAAAATATATTGTTTTAGTTTGGTGTATATAATCTAAAATTTATCTATTTTAGTTATTTTACTTTCAAAATATTCACAGTTTCATTTTTTTATTATAATTTCATACCATACACTATATACAAATGTTTGATTGATTTTTCTTAATACTTCTAAACCTATGAGTTTAGATTTCAATTTGAAAAGTTTTGTTTTAACTAATAAAGTTATAATTTTGTTTTTCTTTTGCGGTTAAATTCATAAGCATAACACATCAAAGAACTAAAAGAAAATATATATGTCAAATAACAAAAAGTTAAAGAATGTGAGGTTGAAAGGAGAAAGATGATAACAGGATTACATGAATACAATAAACTTATCTAGCTCTAAAGTATTTGTATTAAAATCAAAAGGAAACTTGAAGTTTGTTGGACGAGTATAATGAAAAGCATAATCGTAAGAACTCATCGTGGAGATAGGCAAGGCTCCTCCTAAGTCGACCCAAATGGTTTTCTCTACCCTCACTGTGCAAGAGATGAATAGCAATGCCCTTAAAAAGAGTCTCAATTTTAAAAAGTTTAAGGTGAGAGTGGTATGTGACTGTATCGAGTCTCTTTTTAGTTCAAGTGGACTTTGAAAAAGGTATGGATGTATCTGATGCTAAAATTTTACTATTCAAAAAAGATTTTGGAAAAGCATCTCATTTTATTATAATTAAAGGGAAGAGAAACAAAATTGAATAGCCAAACTCAGAACTTTGTGGAGACATTAGAAGATGCTCTAAAGCACCCACCCAGCTTTGAGTTCTGTAAATTTGTAGCTTTGGGATCTAAATTTCGACAACTTTTCTTCAAATTTCCATGGAAAGAAGAAGTTCCCATCTTTCATCACCGCTCTCCATTTTCCTCATCTCCTTCCTCTTTTTCTTCTTCATTTCATGTAATGCCTTATCCCCAGATCGCAAATTCAACTCCCCCAGTTCTTATCGTACTTTATCGAGCTTACAGAGAAGGAGAGATCAACAGATCTCTAATTGCGGCGAGAAAGTTTCGGCTTTACAGTGTTCCCAGACCCCCAAATGCCGGTGGTGCCGGAGTGATATCATCGACGATACCTGCTTCACCAGAGCTGAGGCTTTGAGATTGCCCCAACAGGTCTTTTCCTGTGATTGAATTTCCTCATTGTATCTCTAATTTTTTCTTCAGATCTATTCATTTCCGGTTGTGGGTCATGTGTTTACTTCATATACTTTGATCTCCATGTACATGGCTGCTGGGTGGTTACTGGTTAGGTCTTTCCTTCTAGCCTTGGTTGGGACATTACAATTTTGAAAGATCAATACAATGTATTTGTTTGAGTTTATTTTAATCGAACTTGCGGATTGGTTGAGTTTTTAATATGTATCACCGATTACCTTACAGAATGTATTTGAACATTTGGATCGCATGCTATTAATCTTTTTCATGATGTTATGTTAGTCTTCAAACAAGTTTTCTTTGCTGGTGATCCAGGAGATTTTGTGTTCGAGCTCCTGCCATGTTATTTCTTTCTTAATTAAAATTGATTTCCACTTGTTAAGTTCTTTTTC
Organism: Cucumis sativus; assembly: GCF_000004075.3. Classification (NCBI taxonomy): domain Eukaryota; kingdom Viridiplantae; phylum Streptophyta; class Magnoliopsida; order Cucurbitales; family Cucurbitaceae; genus Cucumis; species Cucumis sativus. The sequence continues at coordinate 20,049,006 of NC_026655.2, read as the reverse complement.
ATATGTCCACAAGTGAGGGGTGCGTAGGATGATACAATATTAAATTTGTCTTTCTTATAAGCCAACCTTTTAGGTTAATTGGTGATTTAAGATATGTCTTATTTATTGAATTTTAAATGAACTACTAAATCCTGTTGAAGTGAAACAATGCTTTTCTCATGTAGTACTGAATTGTGGAAGTAAAATACACCTTCTCGAGTCTTTAACTCTCATCTTTCACATTTAAAAACAATCTCTAGTTTGAAGAGGCAAATATTTGGTTTGGATGGTTCCTTGGCAAATATCAAAAACTGGGATTGCTATATGTTAGCTTGTGTAGAAAGAAAGAAAGAAAGCAGTGATAAAAAATGCAAATGCAAAGAATTGATAATGGGATTACATAGTTATTTACTTAAGAAAGGCATGGATGTTGGGAAGAAAAAGTTTTTTTTTTCTTTTTTCAGATTCTTGCTTGTAAGAAAGATTTCGGGGTGGGATATCACAAAGTGAAGATTTCTGAATTCACATTTCTGTTCTTGTGAGAAAAAATATATATCTTAGGACTATCAAGGAGCTGTAGAAGCCTTGGGGATTCTATCAAAGATTGACATCTTATCTATGCCTAAATCCTTTCCATTAAAATCTGAGGTGTCGCCTGGATAATCATTTAGAGCAACAAGTGCTGCGACCAAACCTGCATTGCTTGCTATGCTTGGTTCAGTAAACCAAGGTTTTTCCCTATCATCTGAGAAATGGTCAAACATGTCTGGACCAGCCACCATGGCTCCGGAAAGAATATTTGGATTTGAAGCCTTTGATAACAGCCATCTATCTCCTTCAGCACATGAATAGAACTGACCATCCCAAGGAATTGAAGCAGCTCTGTGGTGGACATGGGTGGGGAAATTGTTTCCATAGCCAACTACGTAGCTCATTTTCAACGGATTATCCCCGAGTATGTAGTTGAGCTGAAAATTTTGAATACTATTAAATTCTTATATCTTACTTAAGGATTGTTAGACTTCGGTTGAAAATCTTTATGTCAATGTTTCTAACAATTGCTTGGTTTCGTTTTCCAATTAACAAATGTGAAAACTTCTTTTGAAAACATAAAGATAATATTTCTCAAAATACAGTTCAATATTAGTTTTATTTATTTTAGAATCTAGAGCATTATGTTTTTCCTTTACTAAAGAAAAAGGTATTTAAAAACGTTGTCTTATTGCTCCCTGGATCATTTAACCAGAGGTGATTTTTGGGGAATGTTATAATGCTCTACGTTTTTCTGTTTTTTGAAATGGAAGACAAAGAAATGATTCTTAATACAGCACTTGCCTGAGAGTTGGAGAAGCTCCGCAACTTTTCCAAAGAAAAGCCAGGATTGGCAAAAATGCAACTCATGTAAGATGCTCCCAAAAGATCAAGGTAATCACTGTACAATTTACTGAGAAATGATGCTGTTGCAGCAAATTGGAGTGGTGCTCCATCATCAGGCCTTAGGAGGATCAATCCACCTACATTAACAATTGGAAGATTACCCAATTACTGGAAACAAACTTAGACATATTCTTGTTGTTGACAAAATAATCGGTGGGGATAGTAAGTTTTTGATGCATGGGATCTGAACGGATGGTTTACCAGGTGTCCTGTCGTAGTGTTGATCAATGAGATAAGAACACATGAGGATTTCTGTCATATTTGATGATACTCCTAAGGCATATTCATATGGATAGCCAGTATCATGAAAGTAGAGAAGGCGTGTCAATAATACCTATGGAAAATGTGGTAATGTAAGCCATTTGTCAAATCTGTCTTCGATCTTTTACATTTTATCAGAAATTCAAATAAGACATTTGGAGTTACCGCGGTTGCACTGAACTTATTGTTCCAATTGAAAATTCCTCTGCCAATACTTGCTTCCTCACTCTGTGCTAACTGAAATCGGACAGCATCAGTGGCATATGAAAGATATGAAGTGTTTCCAGTTGCAAAGAACAGCCAAGTTCCTGCCCATATCAATTCATCCGTGTAACTTGATGAGTTGTAGAACTTTCTTGCTTCTCCTCCACAAGAATCAACTGAGCTGTAAGTTCCTTGCTCAATTGGGTCTAATTTAGTCACTTGCTGAAACAATTTTTCTGCAGCTTTTGCTAATTCTCTTGAATAGTTGGTATCTTCTCTGAATACTAATGATGAAGCTGATAATGCTGCAACGATTTCTCCAGCAAGATCCGAAGCCCGGGCATCACATGTTGAAATGGGTCTGGGGTACATCATGTCTTCTGGTCTTTGCCAGCAGTTGTCATTGGTTTGAGCGTTACTATCATTACTGGAACTGCCAACCTAGGATCACACATTGGAGATGTTGACTGTTACGTAATAAACATGACATGGAGAATTCAATGTTGAGGTAATTGCACTAAAAGTATCTTGATCGGGATATGACTTACCTGAGAATATATTATGGTTTGATCAGAAGTTGCATTTGGGGCTACAAAAATTTTGAGCAAATATTCAGTTCCCCATCTGATGATGTCCTTTACATGATCAAGCTCATTCATGTCTGCATACTTCGGATGATACTCAATCACACTCCAGCTTAAAAGAGTAATGGTATAAGCTGTAGGGAAAGTGAACTTAATGTTGTTTCCAGAATCATAGAAACCACCAATGAGACCATCTGGTTTATTGCTTGAAACCCCATCTTCCAAGCCTGAATCTCCCCGAAACTTGACTGGACTACTTTTCGGGTACCTACCAGCTGAGAAAAGCTTTTTATCAGTCGGGCATGAAAAGTTCATCATAACATTTTTAGTTAAGGAGGATTTCTACATTTTTGAGCATCAAAAAACTTTAGTGCTTGATTTACTGCAACTGTGTAATTGTTTGATGCTTCGTGAAGATTATGTTTGTGAGGCAAAAACTGAAGGAGAAGTGTAAGTGCCATGATTAGCAGTAGCAGCAAAGCTGAAATGTAAGAACACCATTTGAAACGTCTTTGATTTGATATAACGATCTTGAAGTCAAAGGACTTGGAGTATGGTGAAGGAATTGAATTATATTCAATAGAAGATTCAGAAAAGGCATTGAAGTTAAGTCGTGTCGTGCTAAGAAAACGATCTGCTTCATGTTCTGTGTGGACAGATCTCTCTGGTTGCATCATTAGCTTTGATGAGAAACCGTCTGTTTTGAGAACTTTGAAAGAATCAAGGCGTTATGGTTGATAGAGATTCTTGGATCATAGGAGGAGTGGAAGAAGATTCCATTGAAGATAGACTTTGGAAGCTTAAACTGTCACTGATTTCCTTGAAACTGTGTCCAGTCTGATTAGAAGTTTTGAAATACATGGCTGATTCGAGTTTGAAAGGGTAAGAAAACCTCAGAAATCAACTGGATATGAATTTCTGTGAAAGTAATAATGAGTTCCATTGAAAGATACAAAGGATAAAAAGAAGACTGTTTGTTTATAGGTGTGTTTTTTCCTTATATATGATGTTTATATTAGGACATTCTAAATACTTCAGAAAAGTTCCTACGGTTCTTCCAATGTCTTGCTGGTGTCTTGTACTTGTACATTTCTTCTTGTCTGGTGTAGCCCATTGGAGATAAGAGTTCAAGGAGCTTAGCCAGCAAGCTCCATCTGCTTCTTGCTTTGTAGCTATCAATTGCTTCTAAGACATTGATTTTGTAATTCAAACATGTTTATTTAATTTAAATTATTCTTAATTGTTTAAAAAAGTTAATTTGTGTAAGATAAGGTTGATAAGCCAGTAATTAAATTTATGCTTTCATTCGTATTCTAGATATGCCTCTGACTGAACGGATCATCCTAGGCCCAATAGATAGGTAAGAGAAGGTGGTTTGGTTGGCCGAGACCGAGCCTAGAAAAATATCAAAGAAGGCATGCCCCTCGTAACACCCCAACACTGAAAGCCAAGAGGTTATAATCCTAATGCTACAATATATGAAGCCTCAGAGAAAGCCATAAGTCAACATCAACTACACTTTTAATTGCATCATGATAGCTCCAGAGATGGATAAATGAACTCACATCCAAAAATTTCCATTCTTCTACATAGCTTTCCATGCTAACTTAAGCATAAAATTAGGTTGTGTAGCAAGTATTCACCCTGATGTACATGTCTTTCTTGTCTTCCAAGTAGCAGTTTTTTCTAAACTATAAATTCACAGTTATTACCACAACATAGAATCGTATATACCTTTCCTAAATTTTAGCATCAAGGATTTTAGGTATGTGCACTTATTTTATTTTATTGTAAGACTATAATTAACCACTTTTAACAGATGGTATTGGGATTTTATTTTTATTTTTTTAAAAAAATTTAGAACCATATTCTCAAGGAATTTTCAATCTCATCTTAGAGAAGTATTTTTTTTTTTATTATTTGGCAGGGATTTGACTTAATCTCAAATTTGAATTCTTCAATTGCGTGTGCTTTATCCTTTTCAAAAAGAAAATTATTATATAAAAAAATATTTACAAATTATAACAAAATTTCATATTCTATCGATTATCGATAATAAACAACAGCGTTAAAATCATTTAAGAAAAGTAGGTAGTGTGTAGATTAAGAAATTCTGAGATTTCTAAATAATTTTTTTAGTAAGAATTTTCAAGCTTTACATTTAATATAGCATTTGACTTAATGGGAACATGTGGGCTCTTAGCCAACCCATTTTCTTCTCACTTTTTTTTTTGTCTTTCTATCTTTCTTTTATTTTGTGTTTTTCTTCCATTGGCTTCCCATTTTAATAAATCTCAATATTACTAATCAAATTTAAATATATAAATTAATACTAAACTTACAAAATAAATTGGTTGATGAAACTTTGATGATTATTTTGTGTAATGAAAAGAATTTAGAGATGTAGCAAAGAAAGATAAAGATAAAAGGATGTAGAGGTGATTAATCAATAATGGGAGAAACCCAATTTGAAATGGGACAACCTGAATATATGCTTTTATCAAAATGTCAAAACTCAACCTTACCCCAATTTTGGATTAAATACTCTTAATATAACCAAACCAAACGACAACTTTACCCTTTATCGAATATTAGTTTTGGTTCCTATTTTAGCTATATTAATCGGTTCTCTTTCGTTCGTGGTTTAGGCTAAAACCAAAGGAAAACCAATCCAATATCACTTATACATTATAATGGATAAATACCCATACTCACAACTTTACGAAAGGTTAAATTTCGACTGACTAAGAAAGTAAAAATCTATGAATTAAAATTCTAAAAATCCAACAAATTTTAATATACAACTTTTTTATACATCCATGAGCGTCTAGCTCGATCTTACTTATACCTCAACTAATCTTACGTGACAACACATCCAACCCTAGTCAACAAGAAAAAATTTAGATATCTGAATGTAACCGTACCTTAATTTATGATTAATTAGTTGTGACCCAGTAGGGAACTAGGGATTTAAGATGCAATAATATATGTATATTTTGGTTGGATGCAATAATAATATATGCATGGTGAATAGGGTGTGTCCAATTGGTCAAACTAAAAAGAAAAGTCAAATGTTTGTTTTTCAAAAGTGACACACATTTATTATATCCTTCATAGAAATTTTCTTTTCTAATTGTACCTTTTGGGTAGACTTCCACATAATATTTATTTATTTTCACTTTAAATTAGTATTATTTTCCTATCTATTCTCACTGTTAAATTGCAGAGCCAACAAATAAAAAGTGAAATCCATGCCCTCTCTTAAACATTTTACATTGTATATTCCACAACTTCACATACTCCATTCATTACCCCAAAAGACCTCCTTATAAAAAATTATATTCTTTTGTTAATTTGAGGTCAAAGCAATGCATATTGGCTATTGCATACCTACACAGTACACACAAAGCATGGATTTGTAATATGCATGACATGGTCTCTTTGTCAAAGTATGCAACTACCGCCATTTCTATTTTTCAATTGGAAAACAAAATTAAAGTTTGGTTGTCAATTATATTACTTTTCAATTAACTTTTTTTCTTTTAAACTTTCTATAAAAAAAAAAAAAAGAGTTAATTTCAGTATGAATTAACGAAAAAAATCTCTTACAAGTTCAACACTTTTATTTTAAATCACTTATCTCATTATTTAAAAATGAACCAGGCTTTCAATAACAACCATAAATCAGAAATCTATTATTTTTTATTAATACAAAATCACTTATCCCATTAGAAGTATTAAACTTACGGACTATTTTAAATTAAAATATTTATTAGTTATAATAAATTTAATAGTGATTGATACCTTTTTATTGATAGAAGGATATCAATGACTATCCAATGTTACTGATAGAATCTCTAATATATTGTTATAGCTTATTATAAATATTTGGTCAAATTTGCTACTTTTTATAATTATTCTTAAACTTATTTTTAATAAATTAAAAAGATCTTTTTAGTCATATATTTCATAAATGTCTTTATATTTGATTTTTTTCTAAAAATAAGTTTATAAAATTAATTTAAGACAAAAACACCCCTCTTGCATATGGTTTAAAATTAAATGTCAAATGTTTGAAATGTATAAAGAAATGAGTCAATATTCATACCAAATCGTAGAATATATCTAATATATTTCTACGACATATGTATGTCATTATAATGCTATTTTTATATAACGCGGACTTATTTTAGCTTGTCTAGAATAGTTCATAGAATAGTTCATATAGTTTGCTTTAATTTTTTTCATTTCAAGCTATTATCTCATATATATATATACACACCATTGTCTAGTTAATTTTATTGTTATTTTTAAATATCGTAATTAGAATAATAAAATAAGTCTAGTTAATTTTATTATTATTTTTAAATATTGTTAGAACAATGAAATATCACATTAACTACTTTAGTTTCTATTGAGTTATATATTTGACATATATTTCATATATACCAAGGTATATTAAGTTTAGTTATTTGGAAAATATATACCTCATTATTATGCTACAATTGGATCAATTTATTCAAAGAAAGCAAACAAAATACGAAGAATTCAGCTTCTAATGCTATTGCTAGGGCTCGTTTATATATTTTGCCAACGTGAGTGTTCGTTTGGACAAGAGGTGATTTAGGACATTAAATAGTTAAATAATCGATATTCACGAAGACGGTTGTTGTAAATATATTTAAATTTCAAGCCACCGACATATGTTTTAACATTAACCTTTGTATATACAATTTGATGACTCGTTAATTTGTCCCACAAAAAATTTAACCAATGTCTCTTCAAATTAAAATTCTTCATTATAATTAATCATTGAAACGGATATTTTCATAAAGAGAAAAAGAAAATTAATGAAAATTTTTAATTTGATAAACACTATGTTTATACATTTTTATCGAATTAAAACGAGAGAATTTTGAAAGAAAGAGATCGCAATAAAATGGAGAATGAAAAGGGGAGGAGGAAGTCATCTCCACTCACTCCACGCAAAGATATATAGTTCTAATTGATGAGCGAACTTCACAAATTTAACTGCACGATCATTTTCCATCTGCTTTTAATATGAACAATGATTCTTACTAAAAAAAAGAATAATAATAAAAATTCGGGTAAAAGATCACACAGTCAAATTGAGAAAAGAGACGACGAATTAACTAATATCTACAGTTTATATACTGCCACGATGAAGCTTTTTGAGTTAGGCTCTGTCTTAAATAATTATAGAAAAGCTTATCTTTAAGGAATATCAAATCCAAGTGAAGCCAAGTATTTGAATTTTATTACTGGGATTAGCTTGTTTCCAATATTCAATTGTATCACTGTTACTAAAAAGTTTTCATTTTCACATGGACGCTCTTGCATTTCGCCTCCAAACAATTCTACTAGCCTTTTGATTTCTTAAATTCAAACAAATATGTCTTAAATCAGCGAACCATTAGGAATTTTCCTTGAAGCTCTGAATTTTTTTGTCAGCTCCACTTAAATATCTTCATCTGGGTTTTTGGGTTTGGTTCCTTGTAACCCATTTCAGCTGCTTGGATTATGGATGTTTGAAGATATTAGCACTCTGAAATGAAAAGGCAAGGAAACCCATTTCCCCAAAAGTTCTGTGAACCAATTTTTGGGTGAGTTTTGTTCAATCTCATTATTAGGGAGGAGGAAAAGAGTTTCATTCCAGACCCACATCCTTAGAAATTTCAAACCAGGTAAATTTGAACGGGTGGTGTACACTGATTGGACAATTAATCTGTCTGTATCGCTGTTGATTTTTATTTGTTCATTGTTACTGATACTGTTGCTTGTCATTTCTAGTTTTGGGGCTTTGTGCTTACTTTGGGCTTTCAATCTATGGTAGTTTGAGCTTAATATCTCTTGAAGAAACAGTTCGTTGATGATGGTGACCAAGAGCTTCTTTGTTCTCATTTTTCTTGTGGTGGATTGCTTCATGTTCTTCGGATTTGCAAATTCCAAGGTTCCCCAAGAAGAGGGTACAATTCTTTTTCCTTTTCCTTTTTTGCTAGATATGGTTCCTCCTTCACAACCACCACAATAGAACTTTCTTGCTGAGTTTTTTTAGCTGCCATATACAAAATGGTTTGAGCATCTACTATGTTGTCTGTTGGAGTGTTGAGCTTCTGCTGTGTCAGAATCTATTTTATATGATTTTTGACCGCTTATGATATTTAATCCAAGGATTGTTTGAAGATTTGCTGACATCAATTTTGCACACGAGTTTTGGGATTATAAAATTTTTGCTCTCTAATACACACACACACACGCACAACACACACAGACATTATTAATTATTTCTTTCAGTCAGTCCTTTTATAATACACTAACTTTTAGATTGACATCAACATGAGCATGTCAACAGTGTGAAAGATTGCAACATCCATCTAGTCTTTGTTGCCTAAACAGTTCAGAGTGGAGAAAACTAAATTTAAGTAATTAGATTTGTCATTCTAATAGAAAGTCGCCCTGAAGAATTAGATTGCCATAATATTTCTTTACAAGAAAAAGACAGAGAGATTCCCATAATTTTATCTTGTCTGTTGTTTGATGCTTCATTCAACTTCCACAAGTATTTGTATTTCGTAATGTGGAGCTGCCTGTAGGTTTTACTTGAGGGAATGGTGCTTTGGGGATAGCAGTGAGCATAGTGTGTCTGAGCATTGAGGAACAATGTTTGTACATCAGTAGTTTATATTTAGCTTATTGATTTCCAAAAGCATCTTCTCCTTGATTTTGCATTGATGTTAGCTGCTCAGAATTGTTCAGTTGGGAGCGTTAGCTATTGCTTCAAATTCTGAATTGTTGGAGTTTAGTGACAAGCTTGGGTGGTTTCTTAACAAGTGAGCAACCAGCACTTGCTAAGCAGCGGGTGCCCATTGCTAAGATCATTACACCTCTCAAATGGGGGTGGAATTGGTTCATCTAAAGATAGGAGATGGTGCCTGTTAGACTGTGGACATTTTCGTGCTGTTTGAAGAAGCACAAGCGAAGTGTATTGTTCAACATTCACTACCCTTTTTGTGGTGCATTTGGAAAGAAATGAATAGTAGAATTTTTTAAGATAGCTATAATTCTTTTGATTTTTTTTGGACTGTGTTGCAACACACAACTTCTTTGTGGACTACGAATTACACCAAATACTTTTGTAACTATAACATTTCTATGATTTTCAACAATTGGAAGGCCATCATTTGTTAGTTTCTTTTGGGGAGGGCCCTCTTGCCCCTTGCCATTAGGTTGTTCTCTTTTGTTATATGGATATACATGTCTTTTATCAAAAAAAAAAATAAAAAAATCATTCACTACTCACTGCTCTAGGAGGCTTGTTGTTGTTTGAAGGACATTTCCTTGTTTCTTGCAAGTCGAAATATCTAGTTTGACAACAAGAAAGAAGATTGAGGGCTTGGATCTAGTGGGGTTGTTCGTAGATTTAAGTATACGTAATCTAAATATAGATATAGCTTACCATCATGAAACTAGTGTTGATTGAAGGTGTTATTCTTCCTTCTTTGAAAGCGCTGTCCTGTCTCATCATATATGCTCATGGCAAGAAAATAACAGATACAGCTTATGCCCAGCCACCCTCACCATCATCATTGGTAAACCAAACACCAATTTTCCTGAAATGATATTATGTATGTTGGAGAAGTTAAGAGTCCCACATTGGAAAAACCAAGGGGACTCATACTCTATATAACATAGATGCGCTACTCCTCACATGGCCAATTGGTTATGAGATGGAACCCCATACTATCAAATTTAACATGGTATCAGAGTCCAGTAAAGCCCAAACGGGTAATCGGTCCAAGATAGGTGAACCCAAAAGAGACACCATCTTGAGGGGGCATATTGGAGAAGTTGAGAGTCCCACATTGGAAAAATCAAGGGGACTCATGCTCCATATAAGATAGGTGGGCTACTCCTCTAATTGCCAATTGGTTTTGAGATGGAACCCCATACTATCAAATTTAACAATGTATCATATACTTCACAGTTCACTAATAAATTAGCCCAAAAATTCCATGACAATTATTGACACGATTAGATTAAATTATGATTGTTGAACATTTGACATGAGAACTGCAATGCCCTTTTTCTCATAAAAGAAGGGAACAAATTTTCTTTTCTTAGTTGAACCAAGTATAACCAAAATATTATACATTTTGAATGTTGCCTGATATTTATCATTCATGGTTGTTTATCACTCGTATCATAAATAACATATCTCTAACCTATGCCTTTCAATTTTTTATAGTTGATGTACTACAGCAAATTACGAGAACATTAGGTGCAGTTTATTGGAAATTCAATAGTGACTCCTGTGTTGTTGAGATGTTTGGGGTGGCAGAAAAATCTCCCAGGGGATCTGAGACTAACATTGATTGTGATTGCAGCATCGAGAATAGCACATTTTGTCATGTCGTAAGGATGTATAATCATCTTATCTTATTTCTCAATATTGATTACTGGCTTGGTTTGTTGTCTGTCTGGTGTCATATTCTGTTCCGCTTAAACTTCTATAATCAACGACACTATGATAGCTCTACATATCCAAAATGGATTTCCTTACATCTATGTATGTCTCATTGAAAGAAATTGCATTATAATTTAAGTTTAGTTGGATGCTAAGAATCTCCACTTTGTTGATAAGTTGGATCATTTTCTTTCTTTTTGACCTGAATGTAAAAGGTTCTCAGATATAGGAGTTTGATCAGAGGTGGCTGCCATGGTTCAAATAGTATTCTTGAAGATAATGATTGTTGCCAAATGCCAATCATTGAAATTTTAATCATGAAAACAAGGGTCTAGTTGAGTGAATCAATGTTAGAAGGATGAAATTCCACCATGTAAGGGGACACCAGTTGCATTTGTACTAACGTTCACTTGTTTTGCACACTTCGTGAATGAAACAGCCTAAACATTATTGTTATTATTATCATTGGAATAAATTGTGCCTCTCATAAATCATGAAGTTAACCATTAATTCCTTTTGCATTATATTGTTAATCAAATTCTTTTCCTACCAATACTCGACTTGTTCTTAGTTCTCAAATTGTAGTTTAATTTTTTTGTTTTCTTTTGATATCAGAGAATTAAAAAATCACAATCTGCCAGGTGTTCTTCCTCCTGAAATAGTCAAACTTCCTTACCTGAAAGAAGTGTAAGTGCAGTTATATTATATCCTAAAGTTTTATGTAGACATTTTTTCATTAGGAAACTCTTATCACTTTTTGACTTGGTGTAGTGATTTTGCTTACAATTACCTTCATGGTAACATACCTCGAGAATGGGCTTCAACACGGCTGACAACAATGTAAAATCTTGTCTTTTTTGTTGTTGATGTCCTGATTAACTCCTCTAATAAACTTCTAGTGAATATCTTGCAGCTCTCTTCTTGTTAATCGGTTGACAGGGGAAATACCAGACGCATTGTGGAATATTACTACTCTAACATCACTGTAAGTTGTCATAGTATATTCATTCTCTTTTTTCTATTTTCAGGGTATGGTGTTTTGGTTTTTGATTATATGAAAAGTGCAGCTTTACATTACCTTAACAAAATAAAAGCCCATTGTTCAACTCTCTTTCTACTCATTTAATAGCTCTAGAAGATCGAGTTGTAATTTTTTTTTTCGTCATTGTTGTGCATATATATCACTTATATGTTTCACAAAATCAGGAACCTTGAAGGAAACCAATTTACTGGTGCAATACCATCACAACTTGGGAGGTTAAGCAACTTGCAATACTTGTAAGATGTTATCAACTTCCTTTTAACATTCTAATTTTCTTCCTGTAAGTTTGAATTTTTTATTTTGTGGTATGAAGTTGATAATTTATTGATTGAACACTGTATATGCAGGTTGCTATCATCTAATCAATTTAATGGCACAATACCGACAACATTTGCTGGTTTGAAAAACTTAACAGATTTGTAAGTTTTTATTATGCTCACCTTTCTTGAAGTACTTTCATTCATTTTATCCACATTCATTCAAATTACACTCGTTGCATGCTGCAGCCGGATAAATGATAACAACCTAAATGGATCCATACCTGAGTTCATAAAGAATTGGATACTACTCAAGAGATTGTAAGCCATTTCTTTTAGAAAATTTTGAAGTTTCCTTCATTTTTTTGAGAAACAACCCTATGTTAAATTACATTTTCAATTATTAATACCATTTAAAATTGAATTATTGAAGAGAACTGCATGCAAGTGGACTTCAGGGACCAATTCCTTCAAAAATATCCATTCTGAGGAACTTACAAGAATTGTGAGTAGTACTCAAATTTATTTCTTCATATTTTTTAGTCTACCAGATGAATGATAAAACTCATGTTTTTCTTTATTAATACAGAAGGATCAGTGATATTAATGGGCCAAAGCAGGATTTTCCTGAGTTGACAAACATGACGGGCATGGTTAGATTGTATGTTGAATATATATGCTGTCTGCTATCTTTAGACCGGAATCTCTGCATAATCCGTTAGAATATGTTCTGTTTTTATTTTTGTTTTCTTGTTTTTCTAATTTCATCGCTTATCTCTTTTAGGGTTCTGAGAAATTGTAACATTGCTGGAAAGATCCCTTCATACGTGTGGAAGTTACCAGCCATGGAAATGCTGTAAGTATGACGTGTTTGCTCCTAGCATGTTTATGATACTGATACTCAGTTTGTTGATAAATATGTACGGTATGACATAAATATGATAAATTTTTTCGGTGACAAGTTCAGTGAAGGCCATCTTTTTGTTCTACCTTTCTTTTGTACTTTTTAGCCCTTTAGTTTTTTTTTTTTTTTGTTTCTAATAGAAGATAAATTTCCTCAAGAAAACAGTACTAGACACATGGTTTTCCACCTTTCACGATGGTGGTACTCTCCACACAACAAAATATCTCACAACCAAGGTATTTCAAAACACAATATATAGCATCCCACACCGACCCAAAAGATTAAACAAAAGTCACACAATTCAGCTGAAGGTGAATTTGCCATTCTACCCTTCCTAGCATAAGTATGTATCACTGGTGGTCTAACACATTGTTGACATGTTTGCTTTACATTGGAAATTTATTTATAGAGAAGGGATAATAGAATTCTGTCAAGACAGGTTTAAAAAATTTCTACCATTAACTGGAATTATGTTAATACAAAGGTTAAAAATACTTTTGGTCATTGAATTTTCATAGAGGTAGTTACCTTCAATTTTATAACAAATTAAATTTAGTCTAATATATAACAATTTAGTCTTCGCACATAATAAAAATTCACTTATTTTCATTGAAATTTTTACGAGAGGGATCAAGTTCGTTTGAACTTTTTAATTACAAGGACTAAACTGCTACATACTAAAATTTGAGACTAAATTATTAAAAACTTGGAAGTACAAGGACCCAATTCTCATAAACTAAAGATAGGGACTAAATTGATACTTTCACAGTTTCATGGAAGTTTAGAGACTACAAGTGGTTTTTAACCTTATAAACGATTACGTCATACGTCATATATGAATTCTTAGAAGGAAATTCCACTACAAATTCTTTCGCACCTCTCCCCAACCCCTCTCCTACTATTTATAACTAAAAAGCCCTACCGAATCTACATCCAATTACTAAATTCTACAAATACTATATTAATAACCCCATATAACTCTAATTTTGAAATGAGATACCTTTAGTTTTGTCAAATACTGTTTTTCTTTCTTCTCTTGGAACATATATTTTTTCAAATCTGCACCTTGCTAACAGACCAATATTGGATCAAATGATAAAGACATTGTTGAGAAAAAATGACCAACTATTGTAAACTCTTATACATTGATATCTTGCTTTTATTTTTGCTGTTGTTTTTTATGTTTCTTGACGATTCATTTGGATATTTGTTTCATAATGACTGATAGGGACGTCAGCTTTAACCAGTTAACTGGGGAAATTCCAGAGGATATAAGCATGGAGCGCATTAGATTTCTGTAAGTAAGACAATTTTCTGTTTTGATAATTTTCCAGTTTTATTGTAGTAATATGCATGTCACTAACAAAAATTAATTTTGAAATGCTTATAAAACTGCTTTTATTATGTATAGGTCTCCTGATCAATTATTTTATTTTATTTCTTTCTATTTATTAGCTTTTTAACTGGCAATATGCTGAGTGGCAACCTACCAGAGTCAATCTTGATGGATGGTACTAATGTGTAAGCTTCTTACTTATCTTATTTTTAATCCTTAACTTTTCCTCCTTTCGCCTAACACATTTTTAATATATCGAGTTTATTTTCCTTTTGGCTACTGGTTTATTGTTTAGTGTTGTCAACCATTAGATATTTCAAGGCCAAGTAGGCAAAGAAAAGTGTAACCCGATTAGGAAAAACCCTAAACTTAAAATTTATCGAACCTCCAATGTGAAGAGACACTTCAACTGGTGTTGGTTTGCTTATTTTTGTCCATTATAATACTGTCAATATCTTTTCCTATCTAATTCTTTTAGAGGCTTCAACTTTTGTAGTTAAAATAGTTTGTCAGTGGAGAAGCTTTATTTTTCAGAGTGATTATATTTGGTAAGTGTATGTTAGGATTGACATTCAAGTGCAAAAAAAAAAAACGTGTGTAAACATTTAGAAAGTCAATCCAAACTGGCTCTAACTTTATGATGCAAAAATGGAAAAGGTAGTGGATATTTCTAACTTTATGATGCAAAAATGGTAAAGGTAGTGGATATTTCAGCACAAGATCTTCTGTAGTCAATTATCCGTTTTCTTTTATTTTTGTCCCTTGATTGACATGCTCTTGTTTATTTATTTTTTTTGGCTTTCTGGGCGTCTGTTATTGGTAGTTTAACTGATGGCATGAAAGTCTTTGTGAACTTGGATTTGAGAATTTTAGCATTATTGTATCTCATAATTTTCTTCAAAATAACATTGGCCAAAAGATAAACATTGCCTATTTCATTCTAACTGGTATGATAATCCGCTCTGATGCAGCGATCTTTCATACAATAACTTGAAATGGCAAGGCCCTGGGCACCATGCTTGTAGAAAGAATTTGTAAGAAACTTAGTGTCAAATATTCTTTGAGATATTTTCCAGTATGATACAGAAAAAGTTTGATCTTTCCCGTATTGTGACAGGAATATGAATCTGAACTTGTTCCGAAGTTCTTCAAACAGCAACACCTTGTGAGTTACTCTAATTTTATCCTTTTAAACGAAATTCTCTTGCAGACTACATGATCATTGGAGTATAAGAAGAATTCATACCACATATATTTTTTTTCTTGTGCTGATATCTGATGTCATTGCAGACAAGAAAATCTCCCCTGCTTAAAGGATTCCATCTGTTCAAAATGTAAGTGATGACCTTTTTTTAGTTACCAGAAAAAGATAAAAGGGAATGTGATACACTGTTTCCTAGTTTCATTATTAAAAAGCTGAGTGGTAATTCCTTCATATTTATATATAGAGGGAGAATATGTAGAGAATCTTACTAGTGGCTTTAGGTTCTACTGCAGTTACTTTATCAGTTAGAAAACCGTTACAAAAATTTTAAATGAACAGGAAAGGAATATACAATTTAAAATGAACATAAAAGGAATATTGACAGATTCAAAATGTTGGTTCGTCAATTCTGGTGGGAATGACTTAACGATGGAGGTAAACAACAGAAACATTCTCTACAATGGGGATGCAGATATTGAAGGTGGGACAGCAAAATTCTACATTGATCAAGATAGCTACTGGGGATTGAGTAGCACTGGAGATTTTATGGATGATTTTGATCACCAAAATACACGCTACACTTTATCCCTGTCTTCATCAAATTTGTCCGAGCTGTATTCAACAGCACGTCGAAGTCCAATTACGCTCACTTATTTCCATCATTGCTTGGAAAATGGAAACTACTCAGTGACACTTCATTTTGCTGAGTTGCAATTTACAAATGATAAGACATATAAAAGCCTTGGAAGGCGGAAATTTGATATCTACATTCAGGTATTTGTCACGATAATTAAAAATGAGTAAGCAATATTAAAATTTGTAAATTGTCTCAAAATTATGCTTTATACAGGATAGGTTGGTATTGGAGAATTTTGATATCGATGAGAAGGCGGGAGGAGCTCAAAAACCAACCGAAATGCAGTTTGCTTACATTAGTGTATTTAATCATGTCCTGGAGATCCGATTCTATTGGGCTGGAAAAGGGACAACGAGGATTCCTGAAAGAGGAGTTTATGGTCCACTTATATCAGCTATTTCTGTTTATTCTGGTGAGTCCTTTGTGAATCTCGATTCTTGATTGACATTCTTAGGATGTAACCTATTAAAGGAGGATTTTGTTAGGATTCTTCAACCTATGTAGGCCGCATGGCCATTTTGTTTTTAGTGATACATATTGCAAACAAATGTAAGATAAAAAAAGGAATGAATCTCGCAAACATTCCACATTTCTATTCTTTTAGAAGATGAAAAGTCACTCATGTTTGCACTAAAAAATTTAGAGATGCCCTTGAGACATGTCTTGTTCATTCCCCAGCACAAAATGGAACTTTATGTTTCATTTGGGAACTTATATATCAGCTCTGCTTTAAGTTTAGCCCATTCATCACCAGATATTGTAGTTTTTGGTTCGATTCAAACTGATTCCTTGAGAGTGACGGTGTTTGATCCTTTGAACAGATCTTAAATATTGTCCAATCCGTGAAAGTAGTAAAAAGAAAACTGTGGCGCTTGTCGTTGGCATTACCGTTGGATTGTTATGCCTTGCTACAATCATCATAGTGGGACTTCTTTGGTGGAAAGGCAGTCTTAAAGTAATCAGGCGCAGTAAAGGGGGTACAGGTGTGTTCGGACTGCATGTTGTTACATTTTTTTAAACTTTCATCTGCTATGGTTTCTATTTTCAATTCAAAACAGATGAATTATGTGTTTCCTTGATTTCTTTAATCATCATAAACCTAGACCTGATTCTCATTTACTGTAAGATTTTTAGGAAAGGCTAGTATAAATTTAGTGGAAATTTATAGAACATCTCTCATGATAACATCTAACAATATGACCATATTTTATCTGTATTACCATGAACAGATCTTGCAGGAATAGAAGTGCAAACTGGAATTTTTACCTTGAAGCAAATAAAAGCTGCCACCAATCATTTTGATTCTTGTAATAAAATTGGAGAAGGTGGTTTTGGCCCTGTTTATAAGGTATTATTACTAAACTCACCGATAAGTTATCATCTACATTTGTTGAAGGGAAGTACTTATGAAGGTTGATTTGTAGGGTCAATTGGTTGATGGTACTATTGTAGCAATCAAGCAGCTTTCATCGAAATCAAGGCAGGGA
Organism: Cucumis sativus; assembly: GCF_000004075.3. Classification (NCBI taxonomy): domain Eukaryota; kingdom Viridiplantae; phylum Streptophyta; class Magnoliopsida; order Cucurbitales; family Cucurbitaceae; genus Cucumis; species Cucumis sativus. The sequence continues at coordinate 20,031,189 of NC_026655.2, read as the reverse complement.
AATCGTGAATTTCTGAATGAGATAGGAATGATCTCTTGCTTGCAACACCCAAATCTAGTCAAGCTCCATGGATGCTGTATTGAAGGGGACCAGTTGCTGTTGGTGTATGAATATTTGGAAAACAATAGTCTTGCCCGAGCACTATTTGGTTAGTTTGATTTTATTTACTCACACACGCAATAACACAAGTATACTTAATCATCTGGCCTAGTTAGTCTTTTTGCTAGATATCAATCTTCTCTTTTACATACTACGGGTTCCTTTTACTTTCCTTTGCATTTTAGGCTACGGCATTCCTTTTGTTATTATTTTCTTGTTTTGTTTGTAGGTCCGGATCACAGTCGGCTTAACCTAGATTGGCCAACTAGGCTTAGAATATGTATTGGTATAGCAAAAGGCTTAGCATATCTCCACGAGGAATCGAGCCTCAAAATTGTTCATAGAGACATCAAAGCTACTAATGTGCTACTGGATGGCGAACTGAATCCTAAAATATCTGATTTTGGTTTGGCTAAGCTCAACGATGAGGAGAAGACTCATATCACTACTAGAGTGGCTGGGACCATGTATGTCATAGTTCTCTCGTTTAATCAAATTCCAACATCTTCTATGCTTTGATAATCACACTTTATGTCGGATCAAGCGTTATTAATAATCACTCTCTGTGACAGAGGATATATGGCTCCAGAATACGCACTTTGGGGTTATTTGACCTACAAAGCAGATGTTTACAGTTTTGGAGTTGTGGCCTTGGAGATTATCGGTGGAAGAAGCAACAATGATTATGTACCAAGTGAAACCTGTGTTTGCCTTCTAGACTGGGTAATTCACTGCTTTACATGTCTGACCTCTAAATTGTCAATATATTTCTAAGCCTTTCAAAACTGCATCTGTTTTGGGTCTGAACAAATGAAACAAAAAATAAACTCACATTGCAGGCCTGTCACTTGCAACAATTTGGGAACGTCATGGAGCTGGTAGATGAGAAGTTGAAGTCAGAAATTGACATGAAAGAAGCAGAAAACATGGTGAAAATAGCCCTTCTTTGCACCAATGCTTCACCATCAGTAAGGCCTGCAATGTCGGAAGTGGTGAACATGCTCGAAGGACGGATGAAAATTCCAGACCTGATCCCAGAACCGAGCAGTTACAATGAAGATCTGAGGTTCAAGGCAATGAGAGATATGCGTAGACAGCAACAGAGCCAAAGCCTTAGTGGAAGCCAAACCCAAAACTCCACAATGCAAACATGTGAGTCCTCCTCTACATCTGGAAATGAGTTCTATAATGTTAACCCAACGTCAAGATCATCAACAACTTGAATGACATTGTTCATAATCTTCCAATCAATTAGTAAGCACATACCTTTGTATGCGCTTGTGACTTTCTGAGTAAGAACATTGTTATGGCAGTGCCCAAGAGATATTCAATGAGTTGTGGGAAAAGGAAAATTCTAAATTCTTTCTCATCCTTGATTTTGTACAGTTATTATGATATGTTTAATCTATCAAAGCTGATTCTTTAGAAAATATAAACTCGTAGGTGGCAGTTCTTTTCTTCTTTTAGCTTTATTTGGTTTCCTTCTAAAGGATGAGTGGGCTGCATTTCAGCATTTCAGCATTTCAGTTAAGCTTTGCTTTTTATTTTTTCCACCTGCTGGATTTCACCATCAACCTTTGGGGTGTTTATTGGTGCTTTATGCATTATGATAAGTAGGAATTGGTTGCATCTTTACACTTAGAGCATAGTTCAACAATAAATTATTTTTACTTGGTCTATTGGTTCAAATCTATATACACTCACTCATTTCTAAATCTGAAGGAAAATTACCTTTGGAGTCACCGAATTTTAAAGATGTATGTTTGGTTTATAAAAAATTCCAAGTTTACATTTTCGGTCCTCAAATTTTAAAAAATGAGTGCCTTACACTATGAACTTTCAAATTACAAAGTTTTTTATTCTTGGAGTTTAATAGGCTTAAAAGGTCTTTAAATGATTTTTTTAAAAAATAAGTGCATAATTTTTAATAATTTCTAAAACTCAACGGTAAATGGCAAAAACCATCGTTACTCTTAAATGTTCAAATTTAAAAGTTGAGTTATCTAAATGTTAAAATTGGATCATATTGAACTCACACAATTGTATAAATTGGAATAATAGTATAACCTTGAGGACTCAATATTTCAATTTTATGGTTTGTGAGTTCATTTTTTACAATTGTTGTTATTGTAAGTTTAAATATATTATTTTAGCAATTTTAGAAGTTTGGAGACCCAATCGTTATGGTTGAAAATTTTGAAAATTTAAAGGTGTTATAAAATAAAGAATAAAGAAGCTAAATAAGAACAATGAAACAACAAAAAAATAAGAGAATGGAGAAGAGAGAAACTAGAAAACAATTGAATTCAATTGTGGTGTGTCTTAGAAAGGCATCACATATCTCTATTTATAGGATATGTCATTGTATGAATTCATTGAGATGAACGTTATAACATAGAACTGAGGAAGATTGATAACCTATATTATAGGTTATGGATATTTATATAATTATATTTACAATACTCTCTCTTAGATATCCATATTATATAAAATAGATGTCTCGCTAAAACTTTACTAGAAAAAAACACGATAAAAAAAATGTCCTAGCGAAGAAAAATAAGTACATCATTTTTATATATTAATAATTGTCTCATTAAAAACCTTGCTAGAAAAACCTAATGGAAAAAACCACAGTCAAGGAAAAAAGAGTGCAGTATTTCTATTCCTTGAAGACAATATTTCTACTCCCTTATGAATATATCACTTGAGTTCTCTGAGTCGTCGCATTCTAATGTTGTGCACTAACTTTTCACATGTGATGTGGGTGATGCCTATGTGAATAAGTTTGCCGAGTTGTCATTTGAAGAAATTTGTTGAACAATGATATCACCATTTTCTTCAAGGTCGTGTGTATAGAAGAGTTTTGGTGAGATATTCTTTGTTCTATCTCCTTTTATATATCATCCTTTGATTTGTGATATACATGCGGTATTGTCCTAAAATAATATTGTTGGTAAATTTTTATTGAAACAGAAACCACATGTTTCTCGAATATGATGAGTCATTGACCTCAACTATACACATTCTCTACTAGCTTCATGAATTGCAAGAATTTCTTGATTCGATGAAATGGCCATAATGGCTTGCTTTACAGATCACCAAGATATAACAGTTCTCCTCCACATGTATACAGATAACCTGTTTGAGATCTTACTTTGTGTGGATCAGATAAATATTAGCATCTACATAACCAACTAGATCAAAGTTTGATTTGTTTGAATAAAACAAACACATATCAATTGTCCCTCGAAGATAACCAAGTAAATGTTAATTAACTTCATTCCAATGTCTATTTGTTGGAGAAAAAACTATATCTTGCTAAGAAATTTAGTGAAAATGTTATATTTGGTCTCATGTTATTAGCAAGATACATTATTGCACCTATTGCACTAAGGTATGGTACTTCAAGACCAAGTAATTCTTGATTATCTTCTCGAGGTCGAAAAATATTATTTCACATCTAGTGATCGAACCACCATTGAATGTTTAATGTGTGTTCTTTGTCCCTGTAGAATCTTTTTAAAATCTTTTCTGTACATGTCGATTGATGAATACAAATTTTATCGGCTAAATGCTTGATTTGCAAGCCTAGACAAAATTTTGTTTTGCCAAGATCTTTCATCTTAAATTTCTTTTTGAGATATTTTATTGACCTTGAAAGCTCTTCAAGAGTTCTAATTATATTTAAATCATTAACATATATAGTTATAATAACATATCATGACTGTGATTTCTTAATAAAAACACATGGACAAATTGGATTATTTGGATAACCTTCTTTCAATAAATATTCATTTAAACTATTGCTCCACATTCATACGGATTGTTTCAATCCATATAATGTTCTTTGTAATTTGATTGAATATAATTCTCTAGATTTTGAAATATATGGTTCAAGTATCTTAAATCATTCGGGGATTTTTATATAGATTTCATTTTCCAAAGATCCATACAGGTATGCTCTAACTACATTCATAAGATGCATGCCAAGCTTTTCACAAAGCCAAGAGAATGAACCACCCTAGGAAAGTTCAATGATTCAAGTAGTTCAATTTCGTTTACTTTATGCTTTATTTCCAAACTAAGCCAAAACATATGATTTCAAATTCTTTCGAGAGAAATTTTGTTGCCTTTGAAATCTCTTTAGGAGTTTTTACTCAAATCATCAATAATATATAATAAATCTTAAGTTGTGATTTCTTTTAAAAGCATATGGACAAATAGGAGTTATTTTTATACCCTCATATCAACAAGAATGTAATACGATGAATATTTTATAACTCTATTATTCTTGAATCATATGATTTTTGAACCTTTAATCTTTCAGGGATTCTATTAATAGATTCATATAAATGTATAATGACTACATCAATAAGGCGTATGTTAAGCTTTTCATATACAGTAAGATATATTAGATATCTAATGGTATTGTACCCACCATAGGAGAATATGTATCTCTCTTATAACCAATATCAATTCTTTGCAATAATTATTATGGAACTTGTTCCACTTTCTATTTGTTTTTCTTACAAATAAAACTTACTTGTATTCTGCATCTTCGATAGACATTCTCTAAATGTCTAGACTACTAGGTCTCACGATTTGAAACATAAGTTTATTTTGATTTGATTGTTTCTTTTCACATAAGTCAATCCTCGTTGTGTCATCGCTACATTGTTTAATATGTCTAAGTATATATTACTTATTTTCATAAATAATATCGTGAGCAACATTATATGCAAAAATGTTGTCAAGTTATTTAAGTATGATTCCATTTATTGTCATGACATATAATTTTATTAAGATCTCTCTACTATCCTTATTTACTTTTCGATTTTTATGAGTATTCATTCAAAATTTATTCTAGAATATCCATATTTTTAACTGAGCCATTAATTGACTATTCTTTTTCGAGGATCTTTCTCTTTGAAACTCGCATTTGCCTATCATGTTTCAAGTGTGTAGTATTGGCAATTTATTGCACTGGGATATCCCATTCTTAGATGGTATCTTTGTAAGCACTATAACTCGGTCACTTTCTTACAATCGTAAATGTTCTGTAAATGCATATGCATTTGATTTTATATCATTTTATTACAAATGATACAGTTTTTGGATTTCTAGTTCAAATAATCTTATATGATGATCAAAATGAGATAATACTTATGCATTTAATTCAATTTATTTTTTCAAACATTTTCTTAATTTCTCCCCCTATTGTTGGAAAAATTGTCTCATTAATGAGAACTAGCAAATTGCATAGTAAATATATCATCCATCCGGAGTTTAATTATTCTATCATCTTAAACATGATCTCATACAGATTTAGAAGCTTTGGTATTCAAACATAAGCTACAAGATGTTCGTTCACTCATCTCAATCAATTGTCAAATGTTTGGGATACAAACTCACTAGCATTCTCAAAACAAAATAATAAGCATATCTTTGGCCATCCACAAAATGCGGTAACAAAAATTAATAAATCATGAATCTGATCTTGAAAAAGCATGAGAGTTTCAATTTCAATTTTCACCAGTGAGAGTTTGATAATTAACCTCTTCAGAATAAGAAACCTTACCAATTTATTACATAAAAGAATTTATTAGTTCTTCAATAGATGTCAATGTATATTTTCAATTATGCATTAATTTTATTATTGACCTAAAATGACTCTCATGTCAAATAAAATTATATTTGGATCAATGAACTTCAAGTTCATTGTTGCATATATATCAATTATAGGAATGTTTGTGTAATATAATTGAGAAGTAAAAGCAGACAAATTTTTATAATATATGTATGTCATATATTATTCTTATAATCAATATCTCTATATGATATCAATTACAAAATATGTCTTTCCAATTTACTAAACATCTCCTTGATAGATTTACAAAGATAATAAAGTATATCAAGACGATCAAGTCTTGAAGACGTATTGTTTACTTTTAAGTATAATACGCATAGATGTATTATATGCAAAACATAAATATCAATTATTTTTATTCTCTCCAAGAGATTAAAAGGAAATCCAAATATTTCATTCATTTATGAATTGGTAAAAAGAATAATCATCTCTTCAGGAGATTGTAAGTAATTTGTGATATTCAAATAATATTATATTTATAAGGTTAAAATAAAAATTATGATCTCTTCGAGAGATGCAAATAATTTCTCAAAGATTGTTTTCATACATCACATTCTTTTAATTTTCATCGTTAAGGATTTTAATTTTTCAAATAGATTCTTAATTTACGCCAAGTATAAAATTATTTTATCTTTTTTGTAACATATTTGAAAAATAAAATTCTGATATAAATATATTTGGTTCTAATCAAATAAACATTTCTTCTCTATTAACATAATTTTGATCTTACTAAATATTGTAACACTCACTCCAGGGAATGCTATTAAATTATTTGATCGAAATTTACCATTTTTTTTTATAGAAACATATGCTCAATAGCTAATACAATGTTTCAAACTTTTTCTCTCAAATTGTTATTACCAAGAGCAAAGATGTTTTGACATGTACAACTACGAGTGCAAAGCAAAAACTATAAATACTAACTGATTTATGTAACTTCAGGTGCACTAAATAAAAATTGGGTTTAAAAAGTAATTAACCATTATATATCACTTTCATAAACTTTGTCATACAAGAATTTAATCAAATATACATAATCACTATATATAAATTTTCAAGACTCACAAAATTCACATAAGAATAATTTAAATATTCAACCATCAAATAAGTTTCAACCCAAACATGGCAAACAAACAAAATTAAAGATAATATTGAAAATTTATTCTCATATTTGAAAAGTAAACTTAATATATAGAAGATAAACACTACCACCATATTTGTCAAAAAGAAGGTGATAGAATTAAGAAAATAAATTTCTTCATTAAATTTTCCATATAAAACAATTATATTGGAAGATATGAAAATATAAACTAAATCAGAAACCATCCAAATCAAATCTTTCAAATATAAAAATTATATTTAAATGTAAGGCATGATTTCCCATCTTAATCTAAATAAGATTTAAAGCATTTAGAAGATACATCTAAGTTGATATAATATATAAGATTAATTAATTAAAAATTTAAAGTCAATAAATTCTTGATTCTCAATATTTTTTCTATCTTGAATCACTCAAAATAAGGTTATATGAGTTTCTCAAACAAAAATTTTATTCTTCAACAATATATATAGATATTTTACGCACAATTCATGAAATGTTTGTCCTCAACAATAAAAGATTGTGATGAAGACACATGCACATATACAATATGTAGTAAGCTAATCGAAAATCTAAATTTTCGATGGATGGAGTTTGGAATATTAAAGATAATATTGAAAAACTCACAAATAACTTTTATGTCACAACTCAATATTTAATGCTCACATAAAACTTTGTATGAGTTTTACAATGTTATTAGATTAAATGTAAAATATAAATATATTTTAACAATCAATTTGCAAACACATAATTTTACATATATGATTAATGTAGAACACTCACATTCTTTGAATTTTATGTTTAAGTACAAGAAAAATGAATGATGGTGGTGAAAAGATAACTAATGAATACACCAAATACATACCTATGCAAAGTCATCAAATACTTACTATACTTGAACGGAATTCTAAACACCTCAAAACTATAGAGAATAAAGAATAAAGAAGAGAGAGTAAAAAAGAATGGAAGTAATTGTGGTGAATGTTATAAGGAAGAACTAAATAAAATTGGCAAGCTTAAGTTATGAATTAGGAAAATATAGGTTTTACAAATTTTTCAAAAATTAATATTTAAACTAAAAAAGGTCATATAAAAGTAGTAAAAAAAAAAAAGATTGAAAATGACTAAATGCAATAAAAATTAAAATGTTTTAAATCCAACGTTTAAGAATGAAGATAAAGGCAAAAGAGAAAGGAAAGTGTGTACATTGCAAAACTAAAGATCATATAACACAACTTTGCAATCCAGAAACTATTCAAATGCAGAACGAACACCAAATCCATTTCTTCATCATCCACCGAAAGTCGCAATCCGATCAAGAATGTTACCCACCACCTCCTTCGCTTCCCGGAGCCGCCCAACGCTCCGATTCAGTTTATCTCTCTTCAACACAAGGCTCGGAGATTCCTCCAGCATCTTCTCGATCCCAACTCCGCCTGGTCCCAATATTTCATTCACGATTTCCGGTTCAAGTTCTTCGTTTATCAATTTGTCGATGCTATATTCAAGATGAAGTGCCATGCAATCCACTAGTCTCTTCAGCACGATCTTCCAGTACGCCGTCATTCTCATTCTCAGATCGTACGCCTGTGGAAGAAGATACTCGTACTGCCGAAGCCCTCCCACTTCCACTTCCCCATACCCTACGATCGTGATTTTCTGAGCTAAATTTTCGTTCACTTGTTTTACGAATGATTCTTGCTGCGAAATCAACTTGTTCCATTCCGTCCCATATTCGGGATTGCAAGTGTAATCGGTTAGTTTCTCCATTTCTACGAATTCCATCATTCGTTCCATTGATCTTTTCCTCATTTTAGCTAATAGTACATGTCCGGCTCTTTTAGTGGCCAGCTGGAGTTGGTGGTAATTAGAAGCATGTTCCATTAGAACTGCAGTCACAATATTTTCCAAGTAATTCCAAATGGTTTCCACGAAACCTATAGGCAGAGATGATACTGCTTTCACTTTTCTTTGAAGTATGACTAGAAATGCTGTTCTAGGAAGGAAATTGGGTAATCCAATTGCTTTTGATTCTTCGAGAATTTTGATCTCTTCAATCAGAAAATTCTCTCCAGAATCTTTTGTTGAAAACTGATTCAACTCTTTAGAATAATTATTCAGCATTTCAACCAATCTAGCTGTGCAATGCATGTTTTTATCATCTTTGTATTCCTCAAACTCACCTCTTATTAGAATGTTCTTCAAGGTTTCTTTAGCTGAACTAATTATTCTCATTAAAGCCGTCAATGCCTCTGCAAATGAAGTCAAATTCTTTGGCAATTTACTCAATTCTGACAAATTCTCACTCAACCTCTCGTTAATACTCCTGACAATATCTGGTAAATTCTTTGCTATGCTCGAAGCCTGAATTTGCACTAATTTCTGTGCTAAAACAGGAATTCCAACAATTGATTTGTCAATCTTCGACAATAACTGGTGAGATTCAAACAACCTTGCTTCTTCCCTTCTTGCGTCCTCGTAAGATTCCTCTCCAATCCTGTTTCTTACACACACGTAACCCAGTCCGATGTTGACATCATCGGCGGTGACTTTCTCCATCAGTCCTTCGGGTGCTCTGTCAGCCTTTGTTACCACAGCCAAGGTTCTCTCCCCTGTTTTATCCACAACCTGAGACATTCTAATTGATTCACAAGTGGTGAAATCGACTGTTGCTGATAAAACATTCAATATTATACTTCGTTCAGGAGTAATATACTCCATTAGAATATCCTTAATCTGATCGTATATGTCTTCAGGCTGTCCATGAACAGGAACCCTAGTTATTCCAGGAAGATCAACCATGGTTAAGTCTGGTACCCCATTCTTTTTCACTTCCAAAGTCAATGGGGTATTGGATATGCCTGTTAAGATTAAAAACAAATGATTACCGTCATTTCTTAATTAATCAGTATGGAGAGTCACTTGAATCTCATGCTAACATTTTACCTTTTCCATGGCCAGCTAGTTCTTCTGTTGCTGCATTTATGGCTTCAGAGACATCGGATTCACTTGTGGCAATTGATTTTCCATTGAACTCCAAGCGAAGCTCTGTTTGTGGTGCAGAGTGTTGGTGAAGCCTCATGATCAATGGTACTCTGGTGCAAATACCCTGTCCCCTGGGGAGGCTGATTCCGGCAAGGGATTCCAGTACGCTGGACTTGCCGGAAGATTGGTCACCAACAACAACAATGGTGGGGAGCTGGATCCCTTCTTTCATTATGTTGAGATGACGTAGTTTGTCAACAGCATCAATCAGCGGCCGAATACGGTCGTTGTAGCAGGAAACAATAGGTGCAACGAAATTGGAAAGCTCATTTGAGTCTTCTACGGGAACAAGAGCAGTAATAGGAGAATCCATAATGGTTTCTTGTTGGTTGGAAGTTTGAGGAATTTTCTTGTTCCTAATCTTAGAGGAAGACTTGTATGGAGTCATTTTGGAATAAGGATTGGAAAACAGGAACTGAAAATGGGAGGGGATGGGAGATTGAGAATGGAGGTGATGACTGTGAAGAGGGGGGGAAGATAAGTGGTTTGTATTTATAGGAAAGCAAAGTGGATGAAAATAGAGGAATGTGAATGGAGAAAAAGAAAGGATCGTTTGGGAACCCGTAACTGAGTATGGAGAAGTGAAAGAGTTTTGGAAGAAGAAGAAGAAGAAGGGGCTTTTAAGTTTGGAGTTTTGGAAGATTGCATTTGCGTGTAATAAAGTGCTTTGGAAGGTGGTTTTGTTTTCAATTTTTCATGAGCTTCTTATTTAATATAGTTTTAGTTCCTAATTCTTGGAATTGTGTTCCAAATTTAATTCATGTCTATTAGTCTTCCACATCCAAATTGAAGTTTTAGTAGGATCTTGGAGGGGGGGATGAAGTAGTGGAAGCAACAACCAATCCTTAACATCAATCAATATCCGTTGGAGTAGGAGATTATTCTTTGCTGTCCAAATTTGTCATGCAATGATAATGATGGTGTCCATCTCCCACATCTAGCATCTCTCAAATAAAAATAAAATCTAAGCCACTTTTTCTTCTTTAGCATACAGGTCAGTTGTTACTATTAAGAATTTGAATGTATAATTTCATTCAATAAATTACTCATTACCCTATTTTTTACAATATTTTTTAAAAATAACATTATTAAAAAAAATCAAGAAATGACAACCGTTGATAATTATATATTTATCCCCAATGATGCACGTGACATCCTAAGTGGCTCTACTTCGTCAAAGCAAGCCATGTCAGCTTTAAGTACGTGTTGACGTGGCAGTCGCCACCCAATTCTTATCAACAACTATTGAGAATTGAAAAACTAATTTCAACATTTTGTTTCTCCATTTGGAAGAAATTAATGGCATCAAGCAACGAGAAACCGACTCCGATAGCAGCGAAGGCGGAGGGGAGGCTCCTCAGCCGCTGGGAAAGGCGATGATGGCGATGCAGCAGGTGGTGGACAAAGGGGCTCAATTGTTGCAGTCACTAAAACCATTGAAGCAAATGAGTCAACATATTTGCACTTTCACCCTACAGTAAAAAGAAAAAGATAAAATTAAGTGAGAAGACCTCTGTGCGATATAGCTATGTTTTAAACGCTAATTTTTTATGTAATGATATGCAATAGTTATGTTTCAAACGTTATGCGAATGAAAACTTGAAAGTTTATGATATTTTAGCTTTTAACTATGAATTATGACTATGCGATAACATGAGCTATGTGAGATAGCTATGCGAAATGTTAGAACATCTTATCGCATATGTTGACATCTTAGGATAGATGATCAAACATGATAAGATATGTTAATGTCATGATCTTTATTACATATTTAAAAGAATTATATGTTTTATTATCGTTTTGTATTTAATAAGTCGACATAATCTCTCCATAAATAAACATGTTATAAAATTATACCATGCCACATAAGACGAGGTGCAACAATATCACTTTATATAGTCATGGCCTAATTCTCCAGATCTAGACTCATCACTACATCTATCGACCCAACCAAGACTTTCTCGAGGCCTCCATCTACAATTTTGATGACTCTAATGCTCGCTTTATTGGTTCCTATCAATTTTAACTCGAGATTCTATTTAGTAATCATTTTGACTATTTGATGTTTTTTCTTATCAATTTTAACTCGTCGAGATTCTATTTAGTAATCATTTTGACTATTTGATGTTTTTTCTTTTTTCTTTTTTTAAATTTAAGCTACACTTTTAACTACAACCATTTGTAAAAGTAGTTTTGAAAAACTGACTTCCATACCTTAAAATAGGGATAAATAGTAGATTAAAAAGAAAAAGAAAATAGTAGTTGAAATGATTTTAAAAATGAAAAATAAAATGGTTAACTGACGGCCTTAAATTTCTAATTACATCAGCTCCCACTTCAAACTTGGATACCAATTGGAATCTTAATTAATTTTAATCTTTAAACACCTTCAACTTTCTTATAGAAATTAATGGGTTCATGTATGTTTTGCATGAATTAACAAAAATTGAAATAATAATAATAAAATTGGTATCAATCGTTTAAGAAGTTTAGGGTAATAATGAGATTTAAAGTTTAATGCTCAAACTGTTAGGTTACCTAAACAAGATTAATATAAGGTCAATTTTGATGTTAATCTAAATCTTAATTATGGATTTTTAAACTGGAACACTTGTTTGAGTTTAAACTAATTAATTTATTATAATTGGAAATTTAATAAAGAATTTGAAAATATATTATTATAATATTATTCTATCGATTCTTTTTCTAAGTGTATTTCTCATACTTGTACCATTGCTAAATGATCAAGAAAATAGAGACATGATGAATAGAGTATATTCAATGTGTTATATATGCGGAAGAGCAAAAGCTTTAACACTCTCATGCTCATGAGATATCAGGGCTTTGGGTTAACCCACAAATACCCGAAGTGGGATGAGATGGCCAAAATGTACTACAAGTTTTGACATGGCAGCTCGATAGATGTACTTCTATATTAATTAATATTATTAAAGAAATATGTAATTTTGATAGGTTTCACTCATGTTACAATTTTAATTAAATTAAGAAAGAAATATGAAGTGAAATTAATTTTAGGTGACATTAGAAAAAAAAATATATTTTAAAACTTTTGAAATATACTTAGGGACGGAAATGAAAACATATTATCCATTTAATTTGTAATATTAGTTAATAAATTAGTTAACTAAATTTGTTCGTGATTGGAGCATTAAGTACGGTATAAAACTTCCATTGGAAACCCCATCACTCATTAAGTACGGTATAAAAAAAAAAAGAGGACAGTTTTTAACAAAATAAAAAAAAAAAGGAAAGAGAGATGATATCATGACAGAGATATTAAATAATATAATGTTGAAGAAGGAAAAGAAACATTTGAGTAAGATGTTTGAAATGAAAAAATGTGTACAACTAATTAAATTTCTAAAAAGATAGAGGGGAGAGTGGATCAGCCATGTAAAATGAGAGGTTTTCTTAATTAAGTAGAGGTTTAGAATCAAATAGAGAGATAATGAAGTAGTGGTATAGTAATATAAACGTACGTATAGGTATAGGATTTCCTTTACAGAGAAATCATTTTTGAACAATTATAAAGTATAGTGAGTTACAAAGATATCTAAACCAATTCTAAATAATCTTTCCATAATATAATCACAGTAAAGAAACCTCTGAAACATATTAAAATAGGTATTAATTAAGTTTTTCAAAACACTGTAATAGAGTACTTTAAATTGCATTCAAGTTCAAACTGATAACAAATTTTGAACCCATTATTTTATTTGTAACATTTTAGATTGGCTTGTATAAAGCGTCAAATTAGATTATATGATCAGCAAAATGTAATTATTTTAATGTGTTTTGTCTTAAAGTTAATTATTTCCTCTCACTATTATTCATATGGTTTAGTTTCCATATAAACATATTATTTAATGAATACTAGAAGAAAAAACAAGAAATAGTTTTAATCACGTTTAAGAATTATTGTTGGATCAATTAATTTACAATAATAATATAATAAAAAAATCCGCCAGCAATAATCGGTTGTTTAAAGTGTGAAGACATTATATATGTAATTAATTTGAAAAAGTAAAGCATAAAATTAATTGAGAAAGATAAATGAGTTTGGCTTTGAATCATTCTCATCTCTAAGCTTTGTTTTATCCAAAAGAGTAATGTCAAGTAGTGGGAACATCTTATATTATATTTACGGAATATTATTTTCAACCTAATCAATAAAAAAGTTTTATTATATATAACCCAATGTACAAATAGTATACTATTTCAGATTCTCACATACCCTTTTCAACTAATGGTGTACAATATCAACCCTATACATTACTCCACAATCAATTATTTAAATATTTAATATCAGATGAGAAACTATAAATCAAACCTCCATTCATAAGAAAGGAGGAAGAAAAATGAGAATTGCCGTTGAAAAAAGGAAATTTTGGTGGCTAACTAATTTATTTGTAAGAAAGATAATAGTTTGAATATGTGTTAGATGTCATTTTTCACGCGGCTGATATGATGATCAGGGGAAAACATTGTATTTGTAATATTAATATTGAATGTATGAATATTATGAATATTATGAATATATGAATATATGAATGGATAAAATTAAACAATAAAAGAGAAAAAGGCGGCCATAATTCATGTGAATTTCCCATCTACCCATCACAACTTGCAAATCATTGCTTAACAATTGCCCTATTTTGACCAACCCTTTTCTTTTCTATTATACAAATCGCTAACACAGTTCATCAATTCATTCCCCCCTCTCATTCATCCTCTCTTTCTCAATTCCATCTCTATTTCTTTTCAATCCTCTTCACTCTTTTCTATAAATTCAAATTCACCCATTTCTCATTTGCATTACCCTTACGGGTTTGACACCAACATAACAAATAACATATTTTGAAAGACACAATTTCTTTGTTTCGTTACTTTCCTTTTACTTTTTAAAATTCTAGTTTTACATTTTTCTTTAGCTTTCAACATCTTGCATGAGTTGTATTTTTAATTTAGTCACTTAACATCCTAATTAAATTTTGCTATAATTTCTATTTAAGACTTTACATTTCTACTCATTATTACTGCTTTAGTCATGTGTATTACTTGATCTAATAAAAGTACAATTGATTATAACTAAATTAATTTCAATTAAAAGATCCCCATCATAAGAATTTTTAATTAATTGATTAAGAATAAAAAGAAGAAGTATTAAGCAAAAACTCAAAGTTTGATTGATTTAAAATTTTTCTAAAAATATAACATTTTGAAAACCATTAAATTCCATTATTTTAATAGATAATCCTTAAATTAAATCGATGATAGAAAAAATGGGATTGAAATAGACTTAGTCTTATCCTACACATTTACATCAAAGATTACATTATACCATAAATAACCAAAAAAAAAGGCTTCATTTATTAATCAAATAAATTTTTATATCATATAGTTGGAATGTTCCAGCAGTGTGATATTTTCGTTTTCCCAAATCCACCTCAGCCATGGGCTCCACTCAATACGTCACCGCCAAGTTGGCATCTACTCACCCCAACACGACGACGTATTCATACAACATCGGTTATCTCGCCCGCGCCACATCCACTATACCATTTAATCCAAACCGTAGGTAATATTCAAATCAAAAAAATTAACCAAATCAACGGTGTAGATTGCATTCATAATCTTAATCAATAATCACTCCCCACACGAAAAGAACACCCATCCGCGTAAAAGAACAAGTTCGTCGTCATCCAGCCGTCACGCAAAGTGACGAAAGTTACGGAAGCCGTTAAGTAAGGACGGCGAAATTAAAGGGAAGCGTATTTTAGAAGAACTTAATGACGTAATTACTATACTACGCCGTACCGACGAGAAAAAGAGACTTCATCTTCTTTTTCCCACTATAAAGGGGAATCGTAACTGCTTCAAAAAGCTGCTGAAAGTTGAAACGACACAAAAAACGAGTTCTTGTTCTCACCGGGAATTCTTCCATTCATTTCACTCCCAAAACCTAGCTGTAAAATTGTGATACTCCAACTCATTTTTCTAAATTTAGTTGACCGAAAATATTGTTTTTCATTGCCGGAGATTCGTCGGAAAGCAGAGAACTGCTTCTTACTTAGGGTTTTAGAAACAAATGGAGACGAATAACAGTAACAACAACGGGGTGAGGTTTTTGTTAGGGAAGCAATCGTCGATGGCGCCGGATCGCCAGCCGGAGGAGGCGGAGTTGGCGGAAGACGGTGAGGAGATCGATCCAGGGGTGCGATTGATGTATTTGGCGAATGAAGGCGATTTGGAAGGGATTAAGGAGCTTTTAGATTCAGGAATTGATGTTAATTTTCACGATATTGATAATCGGACGGCGCTTCATATTGCTGCTTGTCAAGGCTGCAACGAGATCGTCGATTTACTGCTCCGCCGTGGCGCTGAAATTGACCCCAAAGATCGCTGGGGCAGTACGGTAATTTGCCGCTTTCTGCATTTTCTTTTCCGGCCCGCGTTTACTTTCTTTTTTAATTTTTTAATTTTTTTAATTTTTTAATATATTATATATATTTAGATACTTTTAATTTTTTTTTTGTCGGTCTTGGAAATTGGAAAATACGTTTTAATGGATAGAAGCATTTGGTTTTTATCTAAATGACGAATACAAATGAAGAGGTCAACAATCAATGATATTTTTACGAAGAATAATAAAATTTCTGGAAATTATGAAAATTTAACTATAAAATGTTCTTGATAAATTTATTGGATATTTCTTTTGATTACTTTGAATTCAGTATCTGTAAATAATTATAATGGTAGAAATAAATTATCATTTCATGAAAAGTATTTGAGAAAGAAAGAAAAAGAAAAAAAGAAACAAACAAAACGTCGAAAACATACGGGAATTTTGTACGCAGGAAATGGGTGGGTCCGTTATTTCGAAAGGGAAATTTCCATTTTTTAAAAAGGAAAAATTAATTCAGTTAAAGGAATATTGTTCGGATTAATTTATTTTTTTCCAGAAGAATATTATTCGGATTATGTTTAGACTATTATTTCTGAAAATGACCCTCCAGAAAAAAACAAAAAAAAAGTCTCTTTACTTTATTTATTTTTACCACAAACTTAGATAACAAGTAAGCAAAAGAGGTTTTAAAAACCTTTAAAACTAACATTTTGTATTAGTACAAAATTAAATTTTGCATGAACATATCTCAGTAAGCATAAAATTATTTTGTATTTGAACTTTAACGTTTGGGGTTTGATTCTTAAATAGGAGTTGAGGTTTCTTAGTAGAACTAAACTTTTGATTTTTTTCTGGTCTAGTAAATGAGTTTGAAAACATTGTAAGATAGGTCAAATAGAAGTTGAACACAATATTAAATATTTGTAGAGCTACTAAAGATAAAATTAAAGTTATAGGACCTATTAATGAGTGGTAAAAGTTTTATTAACTTTTTGAGACGAAAAGAAGAAAGTTGAGGTTTCTTTTTTCTATTTGTTTGTTTGTTTTATGGTATAATGTTCATATTTAAATATGATTTGGGTTTTGATTATACTTAATTTTGTTAACTTTATTACAAAAATTTGTCCATCTGTGTGGTCAATGAATCTTCGTCACCATACATAATTTCATGTTTACTCTTTTTGAGAAGAAATTTTCAACCTGTTTTCTGTGGACTAATGGCGGAAGAATAATCTAAGTTTGGAATAACAGCCTCTTGCAGATGCTATATTCTACAAAAACCATGAAGTTATCAAATTGCTGGAAAAAAGGGGCGCAAAACATCTGGTACCTACAATGTCTTTCTCTCTTTCGTTCTTTTTTTTTTTTTTTTTTTTGAATTTTTCGTTTCTACAATTGCAAAGTGTTGGATTATGTTCACTAATCATGGTTTCATTACGTTCTATTTTATTTTGTTCACAATGCTGGAAAATTCAGATGGCTCCCATGCATGTCAAACATGCTCGTGAAGTCCCAGAATATGAAATTGATCCTAAAGAATTTGACTTCACAAACAGTGTCAACTTGACCAAGGTACTTAACACTTTTTCTTCCACCCTGCTTTTCTTATTTTTTCCTAATATTTGGTTGGTTTTACTTTTTTACTGTTGAATGTTGATCTTAATCTAAAATTTCTTTCCAGGGAACCTTCCATCTTGCATCATGGCGCGGAATCCAAGTTGCAGTCAAAGAGCTTCCTGAGGATGTGATTTCAGAGGAGGATAAAGTGTAAGTAACCAAGTTCTAGAAAATATACATTCAATTAAGGAGGATATAGATATGAGACACACAGTATGACACGATATGGAGACAACATGTCATTTTTTGTTGACATCTAGGACATAGACACAATAAGTTCATGTTTATTAAATTATGTATCATTTATATGCAAGAAGTAAACTCAAAGTTAATGTATTTATGCATTCATGTGCTTAAAAGATTATTTTGATGTATGTCTAATAAATGTTGAACCTGATTTTGATTTTGTACAACTAGCGTCTAATACATCTATTAGTAACAAGTGTTTGATACAAGTTTAATATCATATTGTCTAGTTAAAAACTTAAAGTATCTGTAGTTATTAGGTGGTTATCATTAATTTCTTGACTGAAATCACCTTTTTCTTTTTTTCTTTTTCATCCATTTGGGGGTTTCAGGAACGCCTTCAGAGATGAGCTTGCATTGCTTCAGAAGATTCGGCATCCTAACGTGGTTCAATTTCTTGGTGCCGTCACTCAAAGTAGTCCCATGATGATTGTCACTGAATATTTGCCTAAGGTTTTTCTCCAATTCATTTTAAACTTCTTCAATGGATCTGAAAATGAGAACTATCGATAAACCCAATGTCCATTTCCCCTCATGTTATTGTAATTGGTGCTGCAGGGAGATCTTTGTCAACTTTTACACAAAAAAGGACCACTAAAACCAATTGTAGCTGTGAAATTTGCCCTTGACATTGCTAGGTATTCATTATACACTGCTCCCTTAAACTTTTTAGATAAAATGTCCATCTTCCATTGCATCTTATGTGTTTTATTTCCTGAAATTTTGTCCAGGGGAATGAACTATTTGCACGAAAATAAACCTGCACCGATCATCCACCGTGATCTTGAGCCATCGTAAGAGTTGATTCCTCTTCAGCAATGGCATCTACTCTAATTTCTTTGAAATTCCTAAAGATGTTTCGTTGTTTGATTATAGAAATATATTGCGAGATGACACTGGGAACCTGAAAGTTGCAGACTTTGGAGTTAGCAAGTTGCTCACAGTCAAGGAGGATAAACCTTTAACATGTCAAGACACTGCTTGTAAGAATTTCCTCTGATTAATCCATAAACTTATTCTCTTCATCACATAAAGTCGTGAATACATTCTCAATCAAGCTATTTGTCATTATAGGCCGATACGTCGCTCCAGAAGTTTTCAAAAATAATGGATACGACACCAAAGTAGACGTCTTCTCCTTTGCTTTAATTCTACAAGAGGTTTGGTTCTTTACAATCATATCAACCTGTGAATGAACCAATGCCTTAACTTGATTTTAATACTAATAATGCACTATAATAAAATAGATGATCGAAGGACAACCACCATTTTCAAACAAAAAAGAAAATGCCATTTGTAAAGGGTATGCAGCCGGAATGCGCCCTCCTTTCAAAGCTCCAGCTAAATGCTACGCCCATGGAATTAAAGAGTAAGCTCGGCTGCTTCTCTCTCATCTCTATTAAACGAGAGAGTGGTATGGATGATTTTTCGTACTAACGAACCGACATTTCTGGTCAGGTTGATTGAAGCTTGCTGGGATGAGAGGCCATCAAAGAGACCAACTTTTAGACAGATAATCACAAGGTTGGAAACAATTCATCACAGTCTTAGCCATAGAAGGCGTTGGAAGGTTCATCATCTCTTTCACTTCTTCATTTTCAAGCACTGATATGTTCAAACAAGACATTAACTTTTGTCTACCATTTAAATAAAATTCATGCAGCTCCCAACGTTGAGATGTTTTCAGGATCCTGATGCCAAGATAAGAAGAGACCATCTCTCCAGTAGCCGGAGCCTTTCATCGCGATCTGCAAGCAGCATATGAATCAACCAACTCCAAAACCTTCAGCTTATGTTTGTTGTAGAAAATTTTTTTCTTTTGTTATATTCATTTCAGTTCAAATTTGTTTGCAACCCCAAAATAATGTGTTGCTGCTTGTGCAATTCCATTGCAAATTCTCTCTCCCTCCTTAAGTTTCTGGGTTGAGATCTCATATTGTACATTGTTGCTTTTACACTCATGAATACAACAATTTGTTTGTACATTAAAATGTAACACGATTAACCCAAAATGTTCAAGAAAATTGTATTTGAAAGTTCTCTGTTTCTATCGCCATTTTTGTGAATCTCTCTACTCTTATTATCTCTTTGATGAAATGCATACGAAGAAAAAGTCGTTTTTCTCTGAATTTTAACGATTTCACTCGAGGGGCCATTTTAGGAATTGGATATATCGATCAAATTTCTGTGAATATTCCGAACTAATCTCCAACTTCAACGCGTATAACCCATTTGCCCCATTTGGCCGACGACTAAGGTCGAAAGTACACAAATGGAGTTTCCCGAGTGCCCAGTTTGCCTACAAACTTACGACGGCGAGTCCATAGTTCCTCGTGTTCTCTCTTGCGGCCATTCAGCTTGCGGTACCTGCCTCGAGAATCTCCCTCAGCGATTCCCCGAAACCATTCGGTGCCCCGCCTGCAACGTTCTCGTGAAATTCCCTTCTCAAGGCGCTTCGGCTCTCCCCAAAAACATCGACCTCCTCAGACTCTGCCCTGAACCGAACGCCGGTGAACTCGTTTCGAAGAAATCCGTCAAACGATCCATCAACCAAACCCACGAGTTCTTTCCTCGGCTTTGGTCTGATGAATTCTACAGAGCTTGGAAGCACTGGGTTCTGCCCCACGACGCCGTTTCGATCGAGCGGTGTGATGGTGTCGACGGAGTGGAGAAGTTGTTGCTGGGAAGAATTTGTCCTGTTTCAGATTCTTCGTTCCCAATTACGGTTGGTGAAGACCGGACTGTAAGTCTTGTTCGAATTGTTTCATTGCCTTGTTCGAATAATGATTGCTTGTTTAAGTTTAGTTATACTTCTATGGTTCTGAAATGCTTGAATGAGTTGAAGGACGAGGAGAAGAATGAACTGGGTTTGATTTTGAGAGCTGGTTTTGTGAATGGTGGAAGAGTTTGTAGGACTTTTGGGTTGTGGGGTAATTTGGAGGATGGATTTTTGTACTTAGTATGTGAGAGACGAAATGATAACTTATTGGAGATGATTAACAATTGGATAAAGAAACTTGATTTCAGAAACAAGGTTTGCTTGAACAAAGATGACTTACTTAGTTTTGCCGTGATTGCCACCGAGTTATGTGATGCAATCATAGCTATGCATTCTCTTAGGTTAAGTACTGGCTTTCTGAGTCTTTCCTGTTTTAGTCTTGGAGTATTTGGTAGTGTTTGTGTTGATATAAATGGGGTTTTGGTGATGGGAAGAACTGTTTGTGAGACAGTGATTGAAGCTGTTTCTTCCGGATCAAAACTCCATATGAAAGAATTGGGGATGCTTACTAGTAATCTGATAAAGAAAGAGGCTTTTGTTCCCCCAGAGGTTTTACTAAAATTATTGAATAAAGAAGACGTTGGGCTTGAATGCAGCACAACCCTATGTTCGGTTGGGAACAAATGTGATATTTGGTCTTTGGTTTTGGTTTTGCTGAGTCTTCTTCTTGGGAAGGACTGCTTTGAAGAGACACTGGGGAGTGTTGAAGAAAGTCATTCTGATTGCTCTGCCTTTTATGGCAGTTGGGTGGAGAAAGTTAGTTCTTGTTTGGACACGAAGTTTGGTTTGGGGTATGCATCATTGAAACAAACACTCTGCAGGTCTTTAGATTTTGATCCTGAAAATCGTCCACATGTTGTTGAACTGTTGAGATGCTGTAGGGAACTGATTGTTAGTTCTGAGTTGGATGCTTTGGCCAGTTTGAAACTTGGGGTTAATGAATCTGGTTCTGAATCTGGTGATCATTGCTTGGTTCTGGGGGATCTCATTCGACTTCCCGACAAATTGATAGAAACTCATAGAGATGATATGGATCAAATCACGGAGGAGAAAACAACAAAAAAATTTGTTGATGGGATATCAGTTGGAATGGTGAAGTCCAGAGACATGCTAGGCCATCGTGATAGCGTTACTGGTTTAGTAATTGGAGGTATGTACGATGATACAGTCTCCTCTATCTTTTATGTTGCCTTTGTCTCAAATATTTTTCTATGATCATTTCAAAATTTTATGTTTTATTGGCAACTGACAGTTCGCAGAAAGTTCTTTAAAAAGTTCAATATTGTAATGAATGGAAGTACTTTGATACTGATGACATTCAAAATTTTGGACTCTGTGAATGACCTTCATGAAGTTGTGCCCTGACGTTATTTCTATTTTAAAATGCATCCTCTCTCTTCTTTTGTAGGGGATTATCTGTTTAGCTCGTCATATGATAAGACTGTTCAAGCATGGTCTTTGCAAGTATGGACTTTATTGATTTTTTACCTCGACAATTGAATGAATCTGATATATTCTTCTTTCTAGTATCAGATCATTTATTTGTACCCTGTTTCTAGACAATGTTACCCCTCCATTTGTTCTAAACCATTGATTTGAACATTTCTTGTAGGACTTCTCTCATGTACACACATTTATCGGTCACGAGCATCGCATAATGGATCTGGTATATATTGATGAAGAACAACCATTATGTGTGAGTGCTGATATTGGAGGTGGTATTTATGTCTGGAGCGTTGCTCTTCCTCTCAAGCAAGATCCATTAAAAAAATGGTATGAGGAGAAGGATTGGCGTTATGACGGTATTCATGCCCTGGCTTACTCAAGCAATGGGTACCTTTATACCGGTGGAGGTGATAAATTGGTTAAAGAATGGTCATTGAAGGTAACTACTACTTGGGTACAGTTTATTGGCGGATCATACAAGTTTTCCAGATTGAATCCTTTAACTGAAATTTGAGAGTTTTGCCTTTTAGGATGGCACCTTATCAGGCTCTATGCATGGTCATAAATCAGTTGTTTCCGCTCTTGTGGCAAGTAATGGCGTTCTTTACAGTGGCAGTTGGGATGGAGCCATTCGGTTATGGAGTCTAGCCAATCGGAGTCAGTTAGCCGTGCTTGGGGAAGAATCATCTGGAAGCTTGGGCTCTGTCCTACGTCTGGCTGCTAAAATGAACATACTTGTTGCAACTCATGAAAACGGATCCATAAAGGTTTCAAATTTCTTCAAAGACCACTCGTGCTGTTTAAGATTTACTTCTGATCTCATTCATTAGCCATACACATCCTTCAATCTTGTTAAACATTTAACGTCAACCCAAAAGCCTAACTTAATGGGCATTCTCCTTCATGGATCTTCTATACTTGTATAGTATTAATCATCAATCAACCAAAAAGCGTAAGTGTTAGACCACCCATCATACGCCAGTATAGTAGGAGAAAGAACAGGAAAGAGAAAAAGGACGAGGAGTTGGTTATGTAACCAACTGCAGGTGGGGACCACAAGGAAATGGAGTGCCGACGCACGATCCCCTAAGGGGGACCATGGCAGGGGAGTGAGGGAGCAAATATAAATAGAGACGAGAAGGAAGGGAGAGGGCAGAGAATTTTGGTGATAAGAATCCTACTGTTATTCCTTGAGAGATAGGAAGGCAGCCGAGGGGAGAGAGAGAGTCTTCGACGGGGAGCTTTTTATTTTTCTTCTGTATTTTTCATTAGCCACAGTATTTCCTATATTGTATCCTTTTCCATTGCAAACTGAGAAGGTCGGGTTCTATCAACTTGGTATCAGAGCACCCATCGATCCAAAACGAAAGGGAAACCATGGTTCAAACCAGAAGCGAAGAGAGAAGAGACACGCACGAACAAGAACTCAACAAAATTCCGGCGATGGAAGAGAAACTGACCGTAATGTCACAGAACATGGAGAACTTGCAGGCTCAAGTGGAGAAAACTCACCAGATGGTGATGATCTTCATGGAAACAATGGCCAAGGAACGGGTATTAGCGAGCGGGAAGGGTCTCGACTCGTCAGTACAAGAAACATGGACGGGAAAAACGGTGGAGGGAGAAAGTTCGGCAAATAGAGAAACAAAAAAAGGGACGGCAGAAAAGAAGGAAGACGGCGAAGAGGATGGCAATGATCGAGACAAATTCAAAAGAGTAGAAATGCCTGTATTCGATGGAGATGACCCCGACTCGTGGCTGTTCCGCGCAGAGAGGTATTTTCAAATACACAAACTCACGGATTCTGAAAAACTAACGGTCGCCACTATCAGCTTCGAAGGACCTGCACTCAACTGGTACCGATCACAGGAGGAGAGAGGACAAGTTCACCTGCTGGTTAAACTTAAAGGAGAGATTATTGATCCGATTCCGATCATCCCGCGAAGGTTCCTTGTATGGCCGGTTCTTGCGTATCCAACAGAAGTCAAGCGTAGAGGAGTATACGAATCTCTTCGATAAATGGGTGGCCCCATTATCGGATATCCCGGAGAAGATCGTGGAAGAGACATTCATGGGAGGGTTGTTACCGTGGATTAAGGTAGAAACCGAATTTTGCAATCCCGTGGGATTAGCCGAGATGATGAGATACGCGCAAATGGTAGAACGACGGGAGATCCTGAGGAGGGAAGCAAACTTACCAGGATATTCGGGAACCAAATTCTCGAGTAGCAGCTATCCTACAACCAAGACATACGGTGGGGTAAAGGAACAAGGGAATAAAGAGAACGCAGCCTTCCCAATCCGAACGATTACACTGAGAGCGTCGCCGGCGAAGGAGGTTAGGAAAGAAGGACCCTCGAGACGACTATCGGACGCGGAATTCCAGGCCAAGAGAGAGAAGGGACTCTGTTTTAAGTGTGATGAGAAATATTACTCCGGGCACAAGTGCAAGGCAAGGGAGATTCGCGAGTTACGAATGTTTGTGGTCAGGGCTGACGATGTAGAAGAAGAAATCATTGAGGAAGATGAATACAATTTAGAAGACTTGAAGGCCATGGAGTTGCAGCACGAACCGGGAGAAGTAGTCGAGTTATGTATTAACTCAGTAGTAGGGTTGACAAACCCGGGAACCATGAAGATAAGAGGCACAATCCAAAACAAGGAAGTGGTCGTGCTGGTCGACTGTGGAGCAACCCACAACTTCATATCTGATCGGCTAGTCAAGACATTGAAGATAACCACAAAAGACACTGCCAACTATGGAGTAATACTGGGATCCGGAACGGCCATCAAAGGCAAGGGAGTGTGTGAAAAAGTGGAGCTGAACCTCAGTGGGTGGACAGTAGTAGAAAATTTCCTACCACTGGAACTCGGAGGAGTAGATTTGATCTTGGGAATGCAATGGTTACACTCCTTGGGAGTGACAGAAATGGATTGGAGGAACCTAACCATGTCTTTTTTTCATAACAGTAAAAAGGTGGTACTAAAAGGAGATCCGAGTTTAACAAAAAACTCAAGTGAGTCTAAAAAACCTCACTAAATCTTGGGTAGAAACGGACACGGGATATCTGATTGAGTGCAGAACACTGGAGGCATGCCAAATGAAAACTGCAGAAAACGAAACCGAACTGGAAAGCATCTTGACAGTTCTAACACAGTATGAGGACGTCTTCGAGGAGCCTAAGGAGCTACCCCCCAACAGAAATATCGAACACCAGATACACATAAGGGGTGGAGCAGACCCGGTGAACGTCCGGCCTTATCGGTATGCATTCCAACAGAAAGAAGAATTGGAAAAACTGGTGGACGAAATGATGGCATCAGGAATTATACGCCCTAGCACAAGCCCCTACTCCAGCCCTGTTCTCCTGGTAAAAAAAAAAGACGGAAGCTGGCGATTCTGCGTGGATTATCGGGCGCTCAACAACATAACTGTTCCAGATAAGTTTCCCATCCCTGTTGTGGAAGAACTGTTTGATGAGTTACACGGTGCCAGCCTCTTTTCCAAAATAGACCTGAAGGCCGGTTATCATCAACTGAGAATGTGTAGTCGGGATATAGAGAAAACGGCCTTCAGAACTCATGAGGGACATTACGAGTTCTTAGTAATGCCGTTTGGACTCACCAATGCACCAGCAACCTTCCAGTCACTAATGAATTCTATCTTCAGATCCTACCTGAGGAAATTTGTCTTGGTTTTCTTTGACGATATACTAGTGTATAGCAGGAACTTAGAGGAACACTGCCAACACATGGAACTGGTGCTGGAAGTTTTAAGGGAGCATAAGTTGTTTGCCAACCGGAAGAAATGCTGCTTCGCGAGTGCAAAGGTAGAATACTTGGGACATGTATTATCGGGAAGAGGAGTAGAAGTTGACCCTGAGAAAATTCGAGCAGTCGAGCAGTGGCCAGTACCAACTAACGTTCGTGAGGTTAGAGGATTCTTGGGACTGACCGGTTATTACCGACGTTTTGTACACCATTATGGATCCTTGGCAGCTCCTCTAACGCAGTTGCTCAAGCTCGGCGCATTCAAATGGGATGAAGAAACACAGGAGGCGTTTGAGAAGCTTAAAAGAGCCATGATGACGGTACCCATATTAACTCTACCCGACTTCAGTATACCCTTCGAAGTAGAGACAGATGCGTCGGGCTATGGAATTGGGGCGGTACTAATGCAGAGTAAAAGACCAATAGCATTTTACAGCCATACATTGGCACTGCGTGACCGAGTCAAACCAGTATACGAGAGGGAATTAATGGCAGTGGTAATGGCAGTTCAACGCTGGCGACCCTATTTACTTGGGAGGACGTTTATAGTTAAAACAGACCAGAAATCGCTGAAATTCTTGCTGGAGCAGAGAGTCATCCAACCGCAATATCAGAAATGGATTGCGAAGCTGCTGGGGTATTCTTTCGAGGTGATGTACAAACCAGGGTTGGAAAACAAGGCGGCAGATAGCCTATCACGAATACCTCCAACTGCACATCTTAACCAACTGACCGCTCACACTCTGGTCGACATCAAAGTAATCCGAGAAGAGGTTGACAAAGACGAATATCTGAATAATATTATAGACAGAATTCAGAAGAAGGAGGAGGTAAAGAACTACACTCTGCAACAAGGCATACTGAAATACAAAGGAAGGTTAGTAATCGCAAAGAACTCCTCATTAAAATCAGCGATTCTGCATACCTATCATGATTCAGTCCTAGGGGGCCATTCAGGATTCCTGAGAACATATAAACGGATAACAGGAGAGTTGTTTTGGGTAGGAATGAAGGCAGAAGTACGCAAATACTGTGAAGAATGCATGACGTGCCAGCGGAATAAAACCTTAGCCTTATCTCCAGCAGGATTATTGACTCCTCTCGAGGTACCAAAGAGAGTTTGGGAAGATATAACCATGGACTTCATCGAAGGATTGCCTAAATCAATGGGGTTTAACGTCATATTCGTAGTGGTAGACCGCTTCAGCAAATATGCGCACTTCCTCAGCCTTAAACATCCCTTTGACGCCAAGATGGTAGCTGAACTATTCGTGAAAGAAGTGGTAAGACTACACGGGTTCCCACAGTCAATCGTATCTGATAGGGACAAGATCTTTCTGAGTCACTTTTGGAAAGAACTTTTTAGATTAGCGGGTACCAAGCTAAACCGAAGCACCGCCTACCATCCTCAGACAGACGGACAGACAGAGGTGGTCAACAGGTCAGTTGAAATCTATCTAAGATGCTTTTGCGGGGAAAGACCGAAGGAGTGGGTGAAATGGTTATCCTGGGCTGAGTATTGGTATAATACAACATTCCAAAAATCGTTGGGGGTGACACCATTCCAAGCTGTGTACGGGAGGACCCCACCAGCCCTGCTATATTACGGAGAACGGGAAACTTCCAACTCAACCTTGGATGAGCAACTGAAGGAAAGAGATGTAGCATTGGGAGCTTTGAAGGAACACCTACGCGTAGCTCAGGACAAGATGAAAAGTTATGCTGACAAGAAAAGGAGACATGTCGAATTCGAAGAAGGAGATCAAGTGTTCCTAAAAATTCGACCCTACAGACAAGTGTCCTTACGGAAAAAAAGGAACGAGAAGCTATCACCGAAGTATTTCGGGCCATATAAGATAGTAAAGCGAATTGGTCAGGTGGCATATCGGCTGGAACTACCAGCGGCAGCAACAATCCACCCCGTGTTCCATGTGTCACAATTGAAAAAAGCCTTTGGAGAAAGTGCGAATAACAAGGAGCTGTTGCCATTTCTGACTGCCAACCACGAGTGGAAAGCCGTGCCACAGGAGACTCATGGTTATAGAAAAAACGAAGCAGGGGAATGGGAGGTTTTAATAAATTGGGAAGGCCTACCGCATCATGAAGCCACCTGGGAAGGCTATGACGACTTTCAGCAATCCTTCCCCGATTTCCACCTTGAGGACAAGGTGAAACTGGACCGGGAAGGTACTGTTAGACCACCCATCATACGCCAGTATAGTAGGAGAAAGAACAGGAAAGAGAAAAAGGACGAGGAGTTGGTTATGTAACCAACTGCAGGTGGGGACCACAAGGAAATGGAGTGCCGACGCACGATCCCCTAAGGGGGACCATGGCAGGGGAGTGAGGGAGCAAATATAAATAGAGATGAGAAGGAAGGGAGAGGGCAGAGAATTTTGGTGATAAGAATCCTACTGTTATTCCTTGAGAGATAGGAAGGCAGCTGAGGGAGAGAGGGAGTCTTCGACGGAGAGCTTTTTATTTTCTTCTGTATTTTTCATTAGCCACAGTATTTCCTATATTGTATCCTTTTCCATTGCAAACTGAGAAGGTCGGGTTCTATCAGTAAGTTAATGGGTTAGAGTGCTCTTGCTCATAAAACTGCTGATCATTTGAGTTGTGGATATTAAGAAATTTTTTGAATATTTTGATTGCCATGAACCTGTATTTGTATTTTTAGTTTCTGGACGAGCTCTGCTGATTCATGACTTTGCCATAACTATAAATAATGAACTTTAACAGGAGGAAGGACTAAGCCAATGATTTTGTTCGCAACAGGTGTGGAGGAACGATGTATTTATGAAAACCATGAAATTGCATGATGGTGCCATTTTTGCTACCAGCATGCTGGGAAAGCAACTCGTCACGGGGGGTCGAGATAAAGCCGTAAATGTACAGGTACAGTTGATTTGGAAAATATCCTTGCATAGATTGAATACGATTATCATCTCTGTACCATCAATGATTTGAAACTTGTTACGTCTTTCTCTTTTCTTTTCTCTTCTCTTCTCTTCTCTTCTTTTCTCTTCTCCAACTTATCGGAACAAATGATTTGTAGGAGTTATTCGACAACGAGCTCGAGATTGATTGTAGACATCTTGGATCTATCCCTACAAATTCTACAATAACAGCATTATTGTGTTGGGAAGACAAACTTTATGTGGGATATGCAGATAGGTGCATTAAGGTATGTTCATTAACTCTACCTATACGTTTTTATTAACTTTATGGATACTAAAATAGCAAATTGGACAATAGAAACAAGGAAATATATCTTTCTTATTTGGATTCAAATACTCGTGCATTTACACTAGTACTATACTCTTTAAAGTAATAATCATGTATGTTTGTTTCATATTACATATAAATCAAAATCTTAGACCAATGCACAAGACTTGTGTCGAGTTGTCATGGTGTGATGTAGAAAAGTATACTATGTGAAGAAGTTTGTAAACTGATGCAGTAAATTATAAGAACCAAAATGAAACAAAACATGAAATTTCGTAGAATAGAAAATTGTGAGTTTTTTTTAAAAAATTATTATTATGGTAGTGAGTTTTTTCTTTGGGTATAAGATGGCTGCCTGATTTACTGATGTATTTTGAATTCTTCTGGTGCCTTAGGTGTATTATTATGGAAAATGATACCTGTTTCAAATGGGTGTGGTGAGCAAATCTCCATTGGAGAAAATGTTTACATTCTACGAATATTATATAATGTATATAAAGTAGCACTTAATGTTGTAATTACTTTTAATTTTTAAATACATTTAATTACATAATTAATTCTTTTTTGTAGTTATGAAGGAGAAAACAAAGGTTTAAAATATGCAACACAATGTAATTGATATATATATATATATATTTGAATTTCCTGTACAATATATGGTACTATATAACGAACATATATTTCAGTATATTTCAAACACAATCTCAATGGAGAGATGATTCATTTTCAATTAGGAATATATAGAAAAAAATTACCAAAATGAGCTAAACAAAAAAAATTAAAAAAAAACTTGAAATATCATGCATTAAATAGATATCATGGAAATGATTTTAATAAAAGAAATATAATTTTTTTTTAAATGCTTAAAATAATTATGTAAATGCTAAAATGGTTGAAAAATAAAGTTAAAAGTTCTTAATGAAATTTAGAAATCCAAAAATATATGATCTAAAATTGAATGAAATGTAAAGCATTAGGTATCAAATGATATTTAAGTATTCGTTTTAAGATGCAATTTATTAAGATAAACTTTTAATTATATATTTCAATGACTATTTTTAAATATAGTAAAATAAACTAAAATACATTAAAATATCATATTTTATCGATGGTAGACATGATATATATCAATAGATTTTTATCAATTCAGTGTCCATCGATGAAATTAATAGAAACTTATAGAAATCTATCATCGATAAAATTTTAAATTTTGTTATACTTTATAAATATTTTAAGTAGTTTTGTCATCTACGTCAATTGGTTTTTATGGTAAGTTGGTCAAAGCAAATTTAGCCCTATGATTAAGTCATATTCTCTAAACTATGAGGTTAAAGGTTCAAAATCTATTACACTTTTACATATTTGTAAAACTCGGAAAAATAGACACCACGTCAAGCCATTTGTTTTAAGAATTTTAGCTTTGTAATTCTAATAAAGTCGAATAACAAGTTTGATCTCTCGACTTTGAGGTATGTGTTTATTTAGTTCATAAGATTCATATGTTTTAATAGGCTTTTTAAACTTTGAACTCTATTTATAAAAAAATCGTTTTTTCCGTGAGAAATATGATAACTTTAATCGAATTTAGGGGGAAATGCATATAAATAATAGAAATAGAAAATCAAAAACGACATTATTATCAATGGAGATTTAAAATTTCAAACTTGTGTTTTAAAAGGTTTGTGAACTTTGAAAAGGTACTTAATGGTTATTGCCATATGTATTAAATAATTAAAAATTAAATGATATATTATTTAATAACGTCCATTAGTTTTGAGAATATATAAGAAACTTCAAAAAAAATTATTAATCTATATTTTAAAGTTTAAGACACAAAATTCATAATTTGATGAATGATATATATGTATAGTTTATGATTACATGGACAACATGTAACGTTATTTTAGCTTTGGATTATACATGCAACCTAATCTTAGAATATTTTATTTAGATTTTTTTCCTTATTAGTTAAACACAAGATTTAAGGATTGGAAATAATTAATATGGAAGCTAAGATGATAAGTCCGTTTGGTAACGTTTCAGTTCTCCATTTTCTGTTTCTGCTTTTTTTATATTAAAAAACAGGAACATGTTTAATAACTGTTTTTATTTCTTATTTCTTGAAAAAAAAAAACATAAACAAAAAATGAAATAGAAACAGAAAATGTGTTTGATAGCTGTTTTTTACTTCATGTGTTAGAATTTATGTCATAAAACTCGTAGTTTGTTATCATATTCTATTCAATAAAGTCGTTGTTGATACTGTAATCTTAAAACCAATAAACTAAAAACCCGAGGCTATTATTGAGTAAACTTGAACTTTATGTAGAAACATAAACGTGACTCAAATTCGAATATATAACATAAATAGTGTATATACGAATATAGTTGGACACCTTATTCTAGAGACAATATGGATGCAGCCCACTTTGTAGCTAATACAAACGATGTGATTCTGAATTGTTCATGTAGAGACATGAAAGTGGGGGCATCCTATGTAAAGAGTTTACATAAGACTAGAACCATGAAATAGTCGCTTTTAGGTTATAACACCGTTGACTTCAATAAAACTGACTACTTCGTTTATAGATATCCAAAACTTAATCTTAATTCTAGGCTAACTATGAACTTCTGTTCACACAAAATTATCCATAGATCTGCATAGGTGACGACAGCTAAATAACACTGACCTAATAAGCCTCCCATGTCAGGGGTAAGATCGAGCGGATAGCTAGGGACATGGAGTGCAGGAACATAATTCACTCCTACCCATTTTAGGGACAGTAGATAGGTTGTTCTCTTAAGGACTGAATCCAAGTCTTGAACAAGGGGCCCCACCCTCTCATTGGCCCGAGAGGGATTTGGTTTATATGTTGGACCTTAAACCAATTATTCAATAGTGGATCGATAAGACTTTGGGAGTAAAACGGTACTTTAACCCAATCGAGGTTACAAACAACTTGTGAAAGATTAACTTACTTATCATGGTTAACACAAATATACTATTGGTGAGGGAGTGCAACTACGAGATTTTAGTAGAATGACATGTTAGTTAACGAAGATTGATTAACTTGGTCTAAAAAAGTTTATTTAACGACCCAACTTTTATACTAAGCTTAGGTCATTACCACTAAAACAAATAATTTTTTTTTTAAGTAAAAGAAAATACTAAATTTTAAAAGAAACATTTTGAATATTTATTTATAAAATATAAGTAAAGTATGTAAAGAAAATAATAAATAAAATATTAGTTTGGACCCTATTTAAAATAGATAGAAAATTTCTAAAAGTACTCAAGAGTTCTGAAATAAAATACTATAAATCAAATACTGAAAACATAAATGTGGAATAAAACATAAATTGTCCACTACTAGTCTCACTACATGTCTCTTAACTTTTCGTTAGAGTCCTGTAAGGAAGTACCACATAACTATTGTGCTCCCGTATGTTATCTTGGCTCTCGGTGAATCCAAAGGAATCACCCTAAAAAAGAGTCGGGTTGTTAGTGATCTTGTCAAATCACACATAAAAGCTAGCCACATATGCATAAATAGGTAGTGATGTAAATACCACAACTTTACTAGAAGGTTGAGGTTAGAGTCATGTAATAAGGTACCGCATACTATTGTGCTCCCATAGGAACACATATGGGCTCTCGGTGAACCCGAAGAAATCACCCTAAAGGAGAGTCGGACTCTAATTGATCCCGTCGAACCACATCTCAAACTAGCCATACATGCATACACAGGTGGTGACCCCAAGGGACCCCATACAGTACGACTCTAACAAGAACACTATAGCCTATACATGCTTATCATAACATCAACATCTTAGCTCAGTTAAACATAACTAAAAAATAACATATTCGATCATAGCATGCCTCAGTAAATAATACTCAATCATAATATGGTTACTGAAGTAACCATTTACAAGGTCATCTCAAAAGTGAGGTTTAATAGATATGCTAAAGTAATTCACTGGTTGAATAATTTTGTCAACTATCATCCTACTGTTTAATTAAGCAACCAAATTTACCAAGCTTACCCCGCTCGGCTGCATGCGAAGAGGGACGTTCGGATCTGACGATTCGAGGTGGCTGGCTACTCACGACGGTGAAAGGGCGGCGACGGCTAGGGCTTAAATGGTGAAGAAGAAAATGAATAGTGGCTATGGCACGCATCTCGAGTGGTATTAAATATATACAATTATTATTATTATTATTATTTGATTTCTCCAAATAACTTTTTTTTTTTTTTTGCAAAGGTATTTCGACGGCTAGGGCTTAAATGGTGAAGAAGAAGATGAATAGTGGTTATGGCACGCATCTCGAGTTGTATTAAATATATACAATTATTATTATTATTATTATTTGATTTCTCCAAATAACTTTTTTTTTTTGCAAAGGTATTTTAATAAATGCTGAGGTGGAGATTTGAACCCGAGACCTCTTGTCCACAGGAACATACAGGTGTCAATTGAGCTAAGCTCATATTGACAAATAACTCATCTTTTCCTTCTTCTCTTCCTATTCCAATTAATTTTCTCTCTATCTTCATTAATAACTCATTCTATCACCTCTTTTATATTTTGTTTTCTTCATAATTATATTGTGAAATAATATAATTATTCTTCCCCAATAACTTTCTACATACACATATCAATAATTACTCATAATTCTTCCAACTTTACAAATTTAATTCACTAACCAATAAATCAAAAACCAAATTCTAACAATAGAATTTCAATTTCCAAAAA
Organism: Cucumis sativus; assembly: GCF_000004075.3. Taxonomy (NCBI): domain Eukaryota; kingdom Viridiplantae; phylum Streptophyta; class Magnoliopsida; order Cucurbitales; family Cucurbitaceae; genus Cucumis; species Cucumis sativus. Next base: position 19,997,030 of record NC_026655.2, on the reverse strand, counting down.
AAATTAATCACACATCCTTCCAAAACACTTAATCTCCACAATTTAAAACAATTTCACAAGTAACACCCAAAATTCAACAAAATAAGAAAAATTAAAATAACTTACTAGATTTGGGGTGTTACAGGTGATCTCGAGGGACATCCATATGGTACGACTTTAAGACAAAGCTAACAAAATACCATAGCCTATACATATAACATATCATACATATCATAGCTAATTGTTTCTATTTCTTGTTTCTTGAGAAAAAGAAACATAAATAAAAAATGTAATAGATAACTGTTTATTGTTTCTTGATTTTATTTTTTATTTTATTCACATCTAATTCAAATAAACATTACGCCACTCACTTTATCAAACCTAAATAGGAAGGTCTTCTAGTAATCTTATATGGAGATCAAGATGAAAATTGAGATATGAAGGACAGAGTCGACGAGGAGGAAGATGAAAACTCACGATGAAGAGGAGGATCAAAACCCAAGATGAATAGGAAGATAAAAACCCACGGCGAAAACACACATCTAACGAAAATCCACAAATCTGGTAGAAACCCACATCGAAAACTCAGATCTGCGCAAAGAGGAAGAAGAAAATGCAGATTCGATGAAGAGAAAGACGTCGTGTAGAGGAAGATGATGAGAGGCAATGAGGAAGACGACAAAGACAATGAGAGGAAGGGGAAGAGGAAGAGTCAAATGTATTTGAACAAAATCATTATTTCGAATTTCTTTACCTTTAATTATCATTAAAGAGTCAAATGTATTTATTGCTTTTCAAAAAACTGTAAGTAATGATTAGTTAATATTTTTACTTTTTAAATTTCACTTATTTCTAACTAAATATAAAATATATCTTATAGAATTAGATTCCTCGCCGTACCTTCTTTCCCTTCGTTGCCTTTCCATTTCCTATCATCATCGACTCCATGTCTCCATCACTTACCATTTTTTTCTTGAATTTTTTCTGTCGGTGAACTTCTTCTCACTACAATATACTTGCAGTATTAAACGTGACAGTCTTAACATTTTGATACGTCAGTCCACGTTCTTCTATTCGTCATCTCTACTTTCATTTTCGAGGGATAGATGAGTATGTCATTTGTTCGACTCATTTACTAGTTTGTATATTATGTTTCAATATTCTTTTTATATTTAAAGTTGTCTTTACGTGTATTACTATTTTTTATAAGATTATGTGTATATATTAACAAGGTTTATTCTTTTATATTTAGTTTTCTCATGTTTCTACGTGTTCAAAATACATCTTATACTATATATGTTCTATAATTTGGTTGGTTCTCTTGTTACTAACATATGTGTACTATTGTATTAACTTTATATATTTTCACCTTTCAAGTTTTCAACCCTTGGAATGCATGTCGATGGACAATTGCATGATCTAGTCCCAATCGAAAATCTTCACGATGTTACAACTTTATTTTAAACTCCAAATTCAACACCATGACGCTTTTGTCAATCCAAACTTCAACTTCACCTACCTCAGTTCCACTACATCACACACCAATCATACCGAATATATGTACAATAATTTTATTTCTACCTTTTGTTTACAATTAAATTTTTTTTATAAGTTTGTTTTGAGTAATATGAGGACACCTTCTATCTTATTTTATGCTCTAATTTATCATGTGTTAATATTATATTATAAAATATAGGAAATATTATATGCAAAATAATTATATATACATATGTATATACGAAAAAAGTATAAGAAATATATATCATAATATGGTATATATATTATGTAACTTACCTAATTGTATTTAATATAAACATTACATATATTTGAAATAACTAAGTTAAGTTAGATAAGTTTACAAACATAACAATTTTACAATATATCATCTTATATACTAAAAAATATATGAGATGTATATTTACATTTTTTACTATGTTTACCAAGATAAAAAAAATAAACCACGATATGTTTACAAAAGACTGTAGAATTTGAGAAAACAAAAATGATAAAAATGTATCGATAATTATACAACATTCGAGTGACATCAAAGGTAGGAATGAAAAAAAAAAACATGTGAAAAACCACATGAACAATAACAATAAGAAAATTAAAATAAATGGAAGGTAGAGGTGAAGAAAACCAAATCTTCTATAATTAAAAAAATATATATATGTATTATCTCACAATCTAAAGTAAACCGACCTAACAATAAATACTTAAATTGAACTTGATAAGAAAATAATTTTCATAGTTTTCACTATAAATTTCTTAGCATAAAGTAAAATAAAATTAAAAAAGAAGTAGCAATTAATGAGGGCATTATGGATATTTGGATAAAATTATGAATATACGATATTTTTATAGTTTGATCTAATTTAGTTAGGGAAAGAAGAGATTTAATTAAGCAATAACATTTTTGGTGGGATTTTAATTTTAACTTTTTTAGAAATTGATATGTACATAATTAATGAAAATGAATAATGATGGGGTGTCCATGAAAACATTATAAAAAAGAGAGAAAGAGAAAAGGTATTTCATGAAAGCATGAATGAGATTATTTACTTCCCAAGTTGGGAGATTCTCAATTTGGTAGGAAAATATTCTGTTTTGCTATTTTGAGTCCAAACTCATTCATTCATAAACTCTCCCACTCTCCCACTCACCTTTCTTTGTCTTCTTATTTTAAAGTATCACTAATATTTATTCACATCTCTCCTTCATTCACTATCTTTCCTATATCATTTTGTTATCAAATTCTTTTTATGTATTTTTTAAAAGTACTATTTTCCATATCTACCATAAATTTAATGAAATGCACACAAGTTAATTTTTAATATAAACTAGCACATATGTATCCACATTCGACGAGAGGTCTCGACTCAATCCCACACCCGAAGTTGTATTATAATACTTTTTAAAAAAAGTTTAAAAGTTGTTTGAAGTAATTTAATTATTAATTTAAATAATTATATAACATTTTGAATTGTAAATTAAGTTTTAAAAAATTGTCTAAAAAAAAAGTAATATTTTCAAAAATAATTTTAAAAGGAAGAGAAATGTATTTCAAACATCTTTAAAACCTATATTTTTAATTATTTTGGGACTATATAGTATATATATATATAACATGAGTCCCAAATATACTTCTTTTGATATAGGGAAGAAAAAGACATATACTTCCAAATTCAAAAACTTAAAAAAGAAAAGCATATTAAAAAAAAAAAACAAAAACAAAGAAGAAGAATAAAGTAAGGTAATGGGTTTTGATTCTCTTCCATTTCCTTTGTGAGCTTAGCATATTTGTCCTAAATTTTTGTGCTCATTCATATCATTCGTTCAGTTTCATCTCTTCTTTGTGAAACTAATTAGGTTAGGACCACTTTAATTCAAAACCCTAAATTCTTTTTTCTTTCTCAAATCACTTTATCAAACTATATATAAAATTTAAACGCATATTTAAATATACGACAGTTCAAGTAATCATGATTTTTTCAGTTCAAATAACGTATTTTGATTTAAAAGAGTAGTTAAGCTATCCTCAAAGTTTATTGATTGACAAACTAATATATCGACTATAATAGACAATAATTTTAAATCAATTAAAAAATATAGCATGCGTTATCTAAAATCAATAATCTATACCTTCTAAATCATCTCTACCTTCGTTGCATTTAACTATTCCTTAACTTTTTTTTCTTCTTTTTGCATTGGTTTTAATTTTGTTAACATATTCTTTAATATTATGTTTAGCATCATATATTTAATGTACTAAACTATCTTCTATTCTGTTTTTTTTTTTTTAAATAAAAAATTCATTAACAATATATATGTGATTTTTCTCTTATATGCTTTTAGGTTTTTTTTTTCCAACCCCACATTGGCATGAAGCCATGAATATGATTCTTTCCAAATTTTGCTTTGCTTCCCCTATTCTTTCTTTTAATGATTTTTTTTTCTATTTCTTTTTTGTTTATTCCTATCAAGAGTTTTTCTCTTATTCGTTAAGAATGAGTGTCGTTACATATTTATCAATTTGTAAACAATCGAATCATTGTCTAAATTATCAAATTGGGTAATTTACTATAGACTGCAGTTAATCAAATTATTAAAAATTAAAAATATGTTTAGAGATGTCAAACACATTGTTTTTTATTTTAATTAAAATAAATGTTTTTATTTAATATTTTTACACTATTTTAATTTGTGTTTGATAGATTAAATAATTCAAATACATATTTACTTTTTAAAATTAAACAATATTTGGAACTAATAAATTAAAATACAATAAATTACAATAAGTGAAAAAGGTTATTTTATTTCTTTTTAATAATCTCCTATGAACATTTTTTTATTAAAAAAATATTAGAGTTTTAGATATTAAATTTTAGTTCAAAGGAATTAATTTTTTTATACAAAATTAACGGATTTTGAAGTACAAAATTTCTATAAAAAATAATAGATTTTTAAATATTCTAATTTTTATTATTCATACATGATTCGAAATTATTAAAAAAATGATTTTCATATATTCATCTTTAGATAAAAGAAATATTTTTAGAAAAAAAAACAACAAATTTCTTTGGAATAAAGCTTTCTAAAAAATAAAATTTTAAATATTGAAGACAATTTATCTATATCTAAACTATAACAAACATTTGATATTCCCTGTGCATCTTTTAGATTATCATGGATTACGTCGAGTTTGACAATAACAAGTTTTTTTAAAAAAAAAAAAAATGACAAACAATTTATACACTCATGAAAAAACTACTAAAACACAAAATTCATTATAGTTTATGAGATATAAATATTCGATCAAATTTTCTATTTTTGACAGTTTTTCTTTAAATAATTGAATTTTTTATAAACACAAAAAGTTGTTAAGCTGTTTACACTCCATAGATAAAAGGATAGAATTCATTACAGATATTCTGTCAAATGTTCTATTTTTAACATTTTTTCTTTATTTTAAGGTTTTTTAAAAAATATTACAAGAAAACGAAAAAAACCGACGTAATATATTTGAGATTCTTTCTTATATGATGGTTTAGATTTGATATTTTTTTCCAGACTTTTAGGTAGGTGATTGTTTAGATTTGTCAATTCAATATTCCAACCATTTTTTACCATTTTTTTATATCCTTGCCCACGATCCTTAAAAACTAAATAACAGTTTGAAATTATCAAAAGAAAAATGATGGAAAGGAAAAGAAAAAAATTAGAGAACATGAAAAAGACTACGGAAAGGAGAAGAAATAATATGGAAAGGATGAAAAATGAAAATATTTTTAAAAAATTGCAAAACAAGAGAAAAGGAGGATTGAAAGAAAAAATATGGCAGAAGAAGAAAATAAAATATATAAGAGAAGAGGAAAGATGATGATAATTAGAAAGAGCAAACATAAGTTTCTTTTTTTAAAAAGTTAGTAAATTGTATGAACTTTTTCAATTTGTGACACGTACCCAAAATATATTGACAGTTTATTCTATTTATAAAAATAACCTTATTTTAACCTATTTTTTGTTAGCATCACATGCCTTTTCTAATGCCTATCTTTTACACATCAGTTCACTATCATATCTAAACTAAACTTCAATTAATATCTACACCTTAAATAAGGAAAATATATTATAAAATAAATCATATTTTCTTTCTAACCCTTCATTTGGATTTGAAGAAATTATTTTAAACCTTATGATTTGAAATTCAAAAAATGGTTTTAAATTATTCACAGTCTATTGTTTATCAATATTTTAAAAACTTAAGCCAAAGTTTTAAAAACATTCTTTTTGTTTTAGAATTTTAATTAAGAAACAACTCTTTTAACTAAGAAAACATAAAAACCTCGGGAAGAAATTGAAATGATGTATCACAATTTTCGAAAAACTAAAAACCACATTATTTTGTTTTTGAAAATGAGACAACTTCTTGTCAGTTTTTATAATTATTTTCAACATCTTTTTCAAGTAAAAAAGAAATTTTAATTTTTAACCAAATTATAATACTAAAAGAGTTTCAACATTACTTTTTTTATCTTCAAATTTTGAAAATTTAAAAATATTTGGTAGAAATATAGAACAAATAAAAAGTAAAAAAATGTTTGTAAGCTTAATTTTAAAGAATTAAAAACGACTAAGATCCTCCTATAACTATTTTTATTTGTTTTTTAATTAAGCTTTATAGTAGACAATGCTCCATCTCCAAGTTTCTTCATTTATTATTGTTTAGTAATGATTTAAAAAATTAAGTTAACTTTTGAAAATTAAAAAAATATATATATAATAGAAAAAAATAAAGCAAAAAAATACTTCCCAAACTATAACAATTTAGTTTGAATTTACTTGAAAAAATGTATTTGAAAAAGGCTATCTTTATTTAAATTACCCTTTCGATAATATTCTTTTTAATTTTAATTTAAACATAAAAAAAAGCTATTTTAAAGATGGTCACTTTTAAAATAACCTATTTTTAAAATTAATTGATTCAAAACTTAAACGGTAGAGTACATCTGAAATCAACATGCAAGAGGTGGCTTTTTGACCTCTTAAACTTTGTTTTTAAACATAAAACCCTAAGTTTTGAACATTCAAAAAACAAGCTTTATCAATTATATACATTTTCGAGCAGTCCAAATTTCAATTTTGGATTAAAATGTGGTTTAGTTTGAAGCTTTGATTTTCCAGACCAAGGTATGCAAATGATCAAATACTACTAAGTTTAATTCATTTATACTAGTTGATATAATATATTCTGCAATGTATTTGTATGAAAATGTTGTTAGAAAGTGTTCTTGGGTCATAATGCATGTTTTGGGTCATAAACCTACTTAATATAAAAATTTTGACATTAAAGAAAACCACGTTAGTAGAAAATTAAATAAACATCAAAACTAAATTAAAGGTGAAAATATTATTATTAGCTATAAATTTATTTTAAACAAAAAAAAATTATTATCCAACCAAGCCTTTTTTTTTCTTTTGTTGACACATGAGATGAGATAGAAAATTGAACTTCTAACCTCAAAATTGATTAAGAGCATATAGTGTATCAACATTGGAGATGTAAATATACACATAGGGAGGATAGCAATGTTTGAGTATTTAACAAGGCAATTAACGATAAGTACATCCATAATCAATTTTGATCCACAATTTCCTAATTTCCAATGTATAAATGCCCAAAAGAAATTGATAATTACATCTCAAACCCTCCAATTATTGAAATGAGAAAAAAGTAATTATGGAAAATTATCTTGTTACTTACTAAACATTAAAGAATAGGTGCACTTTAATCTCTACCAGTTTTTTAGTTTCTAAGTTTTTGAAATATATCTTTTTAGTTCATCAAGTAGAGGTAGTTACTTAAATAATCTATTTTATTATTTCAAATCATCATATATCATTTTAAATTAAAAAAATTATCTCCTCTCTCTAAACTTATTATGAATGAAAAAGAAACGAAACTACTTACCAAAATATATCAAAACATCTACAAAATCTTTGTAATTTGCTACATTTTGTAAATAATTTTCGGTAATGAAGCTTAAAAAAGAGAAATATTATTTTTCAAATGTGGAGGGTATAGTAGTAATACACGATGGAATCTAAAAAGGTTATTTCCAATATATAAATGTACCCTAAAAAACTCTCTCTTTCTATATCGTTTCTCTCAGTTTCCTCAGGTAATGAATTGAATCAAAACATATACTTAAAATCCTATTTGGGTAGCCAAGAAATCGATCAAGTTTATATTTTTCTTTTGTTCATGTTTTGCAGGAAAAGAAAAAAAAAATGAGTTGTTATGAGGAAGAAGATGAAGAATCAGGAGTAGTAGGATTAAGAAGATCATCATCATCATCAAGAACAGGAAGAGGAAAGATTGAAATAAAGAGAATTGAAAATACAACAAATCGTCAAGTTACTTTCTGTAAACGAAGAAATGGTTTGCTTAAGAAAGCTTATGAACTCTCTGTCCTTTGTGATGCTGAGGTTGCTCTTATCGTCTTCTCCTCCCGTGGTCGTCTCTATGAATACGCTAACAACAGGTCTCATCTCTCATCTCCATATTCTCCATCTCTTGAATGATGTGATATTAAATTTATTTTTACTCATCTGTTTAAAATTTATGGATCTGGTTTAATTTACAGAAATAAAAAAAATTGAAGGATCGTTTAGGATTTTAAAAAAATTATGTAGGATGATCACCATGAGAGATTTAAGAATATTTTGATGGGATTTTAATTAATAATGTTTTGAAATGTAAACTATAATATTTTTTTATTGTTGATCTCAAAGTTTGATGATGGATTACTAATAATCCACGTAATTAGGAAAATAAATCATAATCAAGCAATTTGAAGAGAAATTTTGTTCGAAAGTTTCACAGTTAGGGTTTGATATTCAGCATACATCAGCGAATCTTTGATTACATCATAAAAATGGATTATTTCGATCTGTTATATGAATATGAACTCCTGCCTTTTATTTTTCTTTTGTCATTATTCTTTAAATGCCTTTTCTTAATTATCTTTTTTTATATATAAAATTTAAGGTTTGTTTTCATTTCATTTTGTTATATATAAATATATAAATTTAGTTAGTGTGTGTGTCACTAATGTTATAAATTAGAATTATGAAACATATTCACATATAGTAATTTTCTTTTACATGAAAATTATGATTTACTTAACACATTCCATATAATTTAGTAGCCCAAGGTGGAAGTTAAGCATTGCATTTAAAGCTTGAAATCAGATTAAAACCTCAAAAACATAAAATGAAACAATCATTTTGCCATTACTTTTTTCTTTTATTAATTGAAAGAAAAAAAGAAAAACACATGAAACTTAAAAATAGAAATAAAACAAAGAAAGCAATAATGAAGAAATTTGAAGCAGTGAAAAGATAGGATGTTTTGTAGAAAGATTTGAGAGAGAGATAAAATGAGAAGCTTTAAGCAAGCAGCTGCAGGTTTCTGGGCATTGCTATAATAATGAAAAAACAAAATAAATGCAGGTTTGACTTTCATGGATTTTGATTCAATGACCATATTTTGAAGAAGAGATTATTGAATTGGTTTATATCATTTTAAGATAGATAATCATTAATATAGTAATTTATAGGGAACCCAAACGCATAGAATTTCGTGACACAAAAGCAAAAAGTCTCTAATGCTTCATTTTGTCGTTAATATCTGCCTAATACCCCATTCGTATCACAATTTTACATTTTTTGTTTGGGGAATTGAAGTGTTAGGGCTACGATTTCGAGGTACAAAAAGGCATATTCGGATCCCTCCACCGCCATGACCGTTTCAGAAGCCAATACTCAGGTGATCAGCTAGCTCTCCATTTTTAGGGTTTCATTCTGAACTCTAAATTGTGAATCCCTCCTTCTCTTCTGTTTATGTTTCAGTTCTACCAGCAAGAATCTGCCAAATTACGAGCTCAAATCGGAAATTTGCAAAACCTAAACAGGTAATTCATATAAATGAATTAGTTTATGTGTGTGTATATTTGAATTTGGATGGATGATGATGATAATTGTGTGTGTGTGAATGGTTGGAATTAATAAAATTTAATTGAAGGCATTTGTTGGGGGAATCCATCAGTTCGTTATCAGTTAAAGATTTGAAAAGCCTAGAGGTGAAATTGGAGAAAGGAATTAGCCGAATTCGATCCAGAAAGGTTAATATTCATTCTTAAGTCTTTAAAACACATATACATAATTGATTAATTAATCTAGATTTTCATTAATGATATAATTTGTTGTTTTTGTTTTTGTTTTTGTGTTACAGAATGAGCTTCTGTTTTCGGAGATTGAATACATGCAAAAAAGGGTATAATCATTTTCTTCTTTTTACTAATTACTTTTATTTAAACACACACACACACATATATATATTTAGAAGTTAAAAAACATTCTTACCCACTAAGCTTAACAATTCAATTTAGAATTTATTTCTAATCATTAGGTTTAGTTGCAAAAGTTAATTTAAAGTTATCAATTAGTAACTAATTAAAATTGTTTTTTATAATTAATTATGGTAAAAAATCTATTTTTATTTATTTATTTATTTGTTTTTGTTAAATTCAGGTTTGATATATGTTTATAGAAAGAAAACTCAAAACATATATAATTTTTTATTAATAATTTAATGACAGACGGTCAATTTAAGATTAAAAAAATCACATATAATTGGAAAACAATATTTAAATAAAATTGAATTAGATAGCCGTGATTTCTGGTTAATCAATAAACAATAATCACTTTTCACCTAATCTCTCTTAAATCATTCTAAAATGATTTTGATTATCTCAAACATAGTCATACTACTTTAGCTTTGTTTTGTAATGATTTTACCCTTGGTACTCTAGCTTTGTTTTTTTAATAATTTAGTTTATATGTATTTTTAATTTTGTAACAATTTAATCTATTTTCTTTGAAATTTGTTCACGCTCTTACTTTAAAAAATTCAATAAAATTAGGTGTCATTGTTTATTATTTTATAATTTATAATGTTCACTAATTTATAATTGATAAAAATATTGAAACTCTAACCTTGTTAAGATGATAAGGACTAAAATTAAAAGTACAAGAACTAAGTTGTTACACGTCAAAGTTTAATAACTAAAGTTAAAAATTTAGAGACCAAAAGTGACTTTTAACTTTTTAAAAACTATATAACAAAACCTATCAATATTCAACGGTGAAAATATTGTATACAAGTTCAAGTTTAGGTAGAAAAAAAAAATCAAACACAACTTAATGCATGTTTTTAAAAATTAATGTCTAAAAAATATGTGTTTTTGTAACTAATTCTTTTTCTTTTAGAAAATACATTAATAATTAGAAAAGGTTTGGTTAGCGATAAAAATATAGAGTAAAGTTGAGTTGATAATAATTATGAAAAAGTTATTAGGAGAGTTGACATGAATGATATAAAAAATATGAGCTAAGGTGAATAACAAGTTAATAAACCTCCTTAATCATTGATGAATTGAGCATGACGTTGGTTTGCTTTTTTACCCATCCAATCACACGTCCCGTTAGTTCGCATTAAAATAAGAGTAAGATTCAAAATGTTTTTTTTTTTTCTTTTAAACTTCATGTACTATGAAAGGGAGATTTTTAAATTGAAATTTTATTGATTACATGGACATTGTTTTGAAAGTTTAAACAAAAATAGATATAATATACATAACATTTTTAATTTACTCTAAATCTAAACTTTCAATTTGAATGGTTATAACATTTTAAAATTGATTATTCTGAACTCATTGTTATAGTTTATAACTAATTTAAAACTTACATGAACATATAATATTAAAATACATGATTGAATTAAAAGTAGAAACAATTACAATTGATTTTGAAAGATTACAATAAAGGATTGAGATTAAATGTAATATTATTTTGTAATAAATATAGGAAATTGAACTGCACACTAACAACCAGCTGATACGTGCAAAGGTACGGACCTCTTTTCACCGTTACTCTCTCTATTATATTAACATATTCTTTCTTATTACTTAATCCAATATATTATCATCAAATTCTAACTTCTCATCTTTCCCAATCAAAATCCCTTAAGTTTTTTTTAAAGATTATACCATTTTTGTTTTCGAGTTTTAAGAAAAAGTATATAATCTAAGGATATCTTTCTTTTTAAAAAGAATTATTGTTCTAATTAAAATTTTATTTATAATTGTTTAAAATATTGGAGCAATTTGTAGATAGCCGAGACAGAGAGAAGCCAACAAAACACAAATGCAAGTAATAACAATGGAATAGCAACAAGAAGAGGAGAGGAAGGATCAATGGGTACAAATTTAGAGGACAACAATCATCATCAATATGACTCAACAAACTACTTTGATCCCCATCATAATCACCCTATCTCTCTTCAACTTGTGTAAGTAAGTCCATTTCTTCTTTATATATATATGTTTTATATATATATATATAGATAAACTATATTTTAAAAAGGATGGGCATGCATGGGCATATAATTATTAGTAATTAAGCAATATAATGTTGGATGTTTGTTTGTTATTGTAGCCCTTTGTATTTTTCAAATATATATTTTGTGAAAAGAATGTGCTTCATTTTCCATGTTTCTATCTTCTCTATATCATAACATCAACATATATGTTTTGTTTTGGTTATGTGAATGCAATCGGATCTCTCTATATTACATATTATTATATGTCACTTTTTCTAGTTTAATACATTGTTTTTGTTAATTAATAACTCTCCTAGTTTATCGGGTGTGTTTGGGTTCATTTTTTTAAAAAAATATTATTCAAATAACTCATTTTTATTTAAGTTATATCGATAAAAATGGTATTAACTAAACGTTAAAATCGATTTTTTCGTGATTATCCATTAATCTAATTTTTTTCTTTCTAAATTATAAAAAAATATCTTAAACTTTCAAATATTTCAAAAATGTCCTTAAAACTTTAAAAAAATGTTCAAAAATATATACACTTATCATAGTTTTAGATGGAAACCATTAAATTTTTGTTTAAAAATTCCTCTAAACTATTAAAAAGTTTCATAAATACTTTTAAACATAAATTTCTTTTGTACAATTTAAAAATATTTTCAGCTGTAATCCAATTTGTACACCAAATTTCTTAGCTCTCAAAATAAAAACAAAAATGTATAACTTTAAAATTTTCATCAATATGGAGATATTTCTATGGATATTTTCAAATTTCCATGCGTTCGATATCGATAGAAGGGATGAATCAATATTTTCATAATATCGTAAAAAAGTCCACGAATAGTAAAAATAGAAGAAACATGCAAATAACACTAATATAAATAATAAACATGTTTACTTATTTGAAAACAATACCGTTTTTATTTATTTATTTAATTTTTTTTTAATGTGTTGTTTTCGTACATTTTCAACAACTTTTATAGAAATTGAAGTTTTTGTAAAATTAAGATTTTGATAGACAAAATCAACGTGATATTTTAAACTTGGGTTAAAACATAAAATTCCACAAAATCTTATGAGAATAGAAAAAAAAATCTCCTTAATACCTACTAGAAACTATTAGTCAAATAAAATAAAATCTCACATCGATAGATCTGTCGGGTTATCACTGTACGTTTATAGTCAAATACATTTTTTTATTTGACAATTAACAGGATCCTGTCAGGATCCTGTCAATTACAACAATAATTATTGAAATTCGACCATTTTAAAAAAGTATGATTTTAACTTAAAATTTTGATTTCGATTTTAAATCAAACTTTTAATGATTTCAATTCAAAACTAACACGTATTTTTAGGCAGAGATTGTTGAATCTGACTTTTCCAAATTAAAAAAGAAAAGAAGTATTGAACAATAATTGCTCTCTACATTGAAACATTAGAAAAACAACAATTTAATTACTTGCATTTGTAGGACAGCAATTACAACTACAATAATACAGACACCAAAGGACAGAAACACCCAAACTCAATAAACAATCAAAAAGAAGAAAAGAAAATCCTAATGAAAAAGAAGTGTATATATATATATATATATTCATAAATTTTATAAACCATATAAAGTTACTGTAAAATCCATAACATAATATTCCTGAAATCCCTCTTAGAGTTGTGCAAGACGACGAATATCGACTGGGTATGCATCAGTTTGTTGTTGGGCACTGTAAGCTCTCCGTCCTATGACCGCGTTCCCTGCTTCCGTTGGATGAAATGCATCCCAAAATAGATACTCATCTCTGTTTGAGCACGGCGTTTGAAAAGGTAGACATGTAATTTGCCCATTGTTTCTTCCTACTCCACAACACCCAGCATTGACAACCCTAAAACCTGATCATTATAAACCAATCATCCCAACATCCAAAATGTTTATTTTAACACATCTCAAGAGCTTACAGATTTGAAATTCGAAAACAAAAAAAAAAAAAAAATCATGTTTACCGAAGGCTGATGGGTTGTCAATGACATCTTGGAAAATGCCATAAGAATCGATGAAGATAAATTTTGCATCAGCTTGATTGTTGTTGAATTGATCAACTAATGATTTCAGGCCAGCATTGAATATTTGATTGGCTGAGTTTATCCTTTGAACACAAGTTCTTCCATCTGGGCTGTTTTGAGCCAACTCATTTGGACTACAACCAATCTGACCAATTCCAAATAGCACAAACTTCCTTGCTCCATAGTTGTATAAAAGCTATATAAACAAAACAAAAAACAAAAACACCATTTTTAGGAATAATATTTATGAGGTTTTACCAAAATGATATGAAGATTATTCTATCAAATTGAAATTAGAAACCGTTTTAGAATGATTAGAACTCCTAATTTGCCATCACTAAAACTTCCGAGTCAACTGACCCAAGTGAAATAAAAAATTCAAGAAACTCCCTCCTAAACTAACCTTAAAAGGCTCAATACAACCTAATTAAGGTTGGCTTTAATAACCAGTAAAATTTTGAGAAAATACTAAAATTATTATCAAAATTGTGAAATGAAGTATAAACAATAGTTAATTCGATACACGAGACCGTTTATATCAAAAATATTTTTAAAGAATTGTAAATATAGTAAAATCTATTCAATGATAGATTCAATCGTTTATAAACTCTCTGAAAATTGGATCAATCTACGACGACTATAGGTCTAATCATATTATTTACAACTATAAAAGAAAGACTAAAAAACGTACAGTCGGTCGACATGTTCAAGCCAACCGATCGAGAGAGGGAAAGTGTAGGAGTTACCCTAAGTTGTTCAGCATACTGTTGAATGAGGTTTTCAGAATATTGTTGAGGTGTATATTGGTTGCCTGTTGAGTAAAATTGGGGCATGAAGTAATTGTTGAGATAGTCATTGCTTCCCAATCCTATTGAGTAAATGCATTTACTTAGATACTCAGCAGCTGAGTCTTCATCTCCAAGCAATTCTACAACTTGAGATACTGTGTTTTGGTAATTCTCCACCTGTCCACTAAAGCTTATTCGTCCTCCCTGTTAACTTCACGATGCGTTACTGTCTCGAAAAAATCAACCTCACTTTTTGCTATGTAATATTTAACGTTTAGGTCATTTTTCAATGGCCTAACATTTGATGAAATCATATAATATAAAAAATTGCTCTATTTTATAAATATTTTCTAAGAGTTTTGTGATTAATTAAAATATATTATTTTAATTAATAGTGAAAAGTTTAGTGAAAAAAATAAAAATATACCAATTGACGACCAGTTTCTTCTCTGATTCCGGCAGCAGCAGAAGCATAATTGACACCTCCCAATATGTCTCGACCTCTTGCCGTGGCATACGGTGGAATATAATCATCAAATCCTAATAGCTCCGCTGCATTTTTCATTTCATAAATGATAGAAAGATCGTCATTTCAAATATGATTATTATTCCTAAAATTGCTATTTATCGTATCATTATCTAGTTTTTATTTATTTATTTTTAATTAATCCATCATATTAAAAATTAAAAAAAAAAGATGGCGTTAAAAAAATAAAAAATTGCAAAAATGCCATTAAAAATTTTAGAGGAAGGAAGCATCATAATTAATTTTTGGGAATTAATTTGCAACATGTGCATTTAATTTAAAGTGAGACAGCCACACACACTTCAAAGCAATATCAATTATTATAACCTAATAAATGCAAACTTCTAATTTCTTAAATTTCATCATTTTTTTTTTTAAGAAAAAAACATCAAACCTGAAGTTTACTTGTCTCCCAAAACGACTTAATATTATACTTCAAAATTGGAAGCTCTATATAATTATCTAATTTTAATAACCTTTTATTTCAATAAATCAAACTTGAAGTTTACAGAGTTGATCTTTTTTCTAAAGAAAAATGATCAATTAGCAAATTTACTATAAATTTCAAAAAGATATTCACATGCATACCGTAATTCTTGCATGAAAAATGTTTTATTATTATAGAGTCTCAATTTAAAATGGATGAGAACCTCCAATAATAAAACTTCAAAACAGGAAGATGACCAAAATGAAAATAAATATTCTTTCAAAATTGTCATATTTCAATCGAAATAAATATGATTTTTGTCTAAAAATTTCAAAATCACTAGACGGAAAATCATTCAAAATGTGGACAAATATTAAGGTTGAAACAACAATGTGACTTATAATCAATGAAAGATCTCACTGTTTTACATCATTTCAAGTTTCGACTTTCATGGGCATTCCAAAAATAACCAGAGAGTGAATTTACAAATTATATCGATTGCATGATGATGAGACAGAGATAAATAAGTATGTTTTATTTACCAATAACATCAACAGTAGTTTTGCCATTGGAGAATCTTCCAGTAGGTCCACCAAAATCAATCCCATAAGGCAAATAATCAGCTCTTGCTAAAGACTGAAGCTGATTATTGTTCCCATTATCCACCAACGAGTCTCCAAATATGAAATAGCATGGCACTTGTTGAGCCCCCGCCCCACTCCACGCCGCCGCCGCCATCACCACCGCCACCACCGCCGCCCATATCGCTGCTCTGTGACTTCTTCCCTCCATTTTCAAAACCAAAGAAAAATTCTCATATGTATGTTTGTTTATTTCTTTATTTATGGGGCAAGGAGAAAACGTTGAAATGAATGTGGGTTTATATAATGCAGAAAAAGTAATGATACATATTTTCATATTTCAATTTTGGGCAGTTGAAGGAGGAAGGTTTGAGGCATTTATTTCACGCGGATATAATGTGTGAGATTGAGACATAACACTTAACTATGTGACTTAATGTTTACAAACAAAATAAGGGCCCTCTCTTTCCTCTCTATTTCTTTTTTAAAATCCACAAAATCATCTCTTAATCTCTTAACTCTGATGTTTCTAATTACTATACACTCTCTTCATTTTTTATTTTTATCAATTTCGTCTTTCAAACTTCGTGATATTCTAGACCTTTTATTCGATCAATTGATCTTTTGCTTTTGTTGTTCTCGTGTAATCAATTGTGAAAATGTTACCTTCACTACTGTTGGTAAGTTATATAAGTATTTCTTACATGTGTACAATAATCCAAGGATGAAAATTAAGATTTACAAAGAAAATATTTTAACAAAGAGTTAGATCGTAACTAATGATATAAATTACCAAAACGGAAGAGATTGAACTAAAAGTTTTAGAGGTTTAATGTGTAACCGAACAATTTAAGTAGAGATATTAATCGAATTAAGAATTTAAGAGTGTGATTGTAATAATTAAATAAAACAATTATTTACCTGATAATGTGTTCCATTTTTTGAAATTATGACGGTTGGATTACTTTTTAATTAATTTCTAGTAAAGTTTTGTTGTTTGAATCGTGTCTATATATGTCTAGTAGGTCTAATATATGATAATGTGGCATAATCAATACAATTAATCTAAATGGATTATAAGGTTATGTGATAGATTATTCAAAAAAAAAAAGAAAAAAAGTAAATCGTTGTCGAGGGCATAAATTTCTCTAGTACAACTATCGGGTGGAAGACTATTTCAAGAGTATATATATATTAAAAAAATATTTTCTTATATTTGTCGAGTTTCATGTCTATTTCATATCTAGTTGTCCTACTTTTTGATGCGAAGTTATTTTCTCTGTTGCTTTCATCAATTTGTAACTTTAATATTTAAGTATAAGGAGTAGTATTGATCATACTATTTTGTTAAAACTAAAACAAATAAAACTTGAACTCTCGTTGGAAATTGGCTAATAAGCATAGTTACCGTTAAACTGTTTATAATTATGAAATATTAATTGGTTTTATTTATACATATTATACAAA
Source organism: Cucumis sativus (assembly GCF_000004075.3). Lineage (NCBI taxonomy): Eukaryota > Viridiplantae > Streptophyta > Magnoliopsida > Cucurbitales > Cucurbitaceae > Cucumis > Cucumis sativus. Next base: position 19,979,254 of record NC_026655.2, on the reverse strand, counting down.
GACACTAGAATTGAGAATGGTTGGACTTATACTAAATTTTGTGAGTGAATGAACTTTATTTTTAAAAATACGCTTCTGTTTTGAAGTTTAGGATACAAAATAATTTGTTCTTCACTATAATGTTTGGGTTTTAGATACGGTTTCTCACAACATACAACATGTATAAAGTATATAAAGTATATAAAGTATAATAATAATAGTAACAATAAGTGTCCATGCATCCAATTATCCCATATATTGAATTTATACTTTTTGCTTTGATTTTTTGTTGGGACCATTCACTATACAATTGTCAACACTTCATTAATATACATTACTCAGCTGTGATGAAATATTTATTTTAGGCAGCTGTGACAATTAATGTGTGTGTATATATTAATATATTGAAAAAGAACTTTGGATTATAGTGTAGGTTTAATTAAACTAATTGAACTCCATTTTTAATCACTATGCCTTTAACGTGTGTGATCATTTATTTAAGGAAACAATTTGTATGATTTTGACGAATCTTATATATGATCTAATTGATGAATAGGATCATACTTAATTTAGTCCATTGTTTGAATTTCAAATAAACCCTATTTTAGATTTTTTTTTTAAAAAAAAATTATTTATTGATTTATTTATTTTTAAAAAGTGTGTTGGTATCTTTCTATTCTATAATTTTATCAATAGGGCCAATTACAATAAAAACAAGTTGTGTGATGTGATGTATATTATCACCCTCAAGTGCTTAATTACTAACTCTTTTTTTTTTTAGAATCTTTTTACTAAACAAAACATATACATTATATTATATAGTTTCTATTCTAAATTTTAAAATGTTATGTTTTCATTTTGGATTTTGGATTTTATTTTCATTTTGTTCTTTCATGTTTTCTAAAGATATTTTCTTTAATGAAAAATATGGAGTGGTAATATGTTAACTTAGATGATACACTCATGCACTATGATCATACCATAAACTCAAATGATATTCATTTCAAAATATTATGGCCTTATTTCGTAGTTAATTTGTTTTTTTATTATTATTATTAAAAGCTATTAAATTTATTTTCTCCTTCAGTCTTCAATAATTTACACAGTTTACATCTTTTTTAAGTTTAATGGTTGGAATTTTAGTCAAATTTTAATAATAAAGGCAAGTTTTTAAAACTTTTTATTAGTTTTCTAAACCCATAAACAAAAAGTACATAAAAAATAAAGAAATTTGGAGGTGGGAGAAGAATAGTGTTTACAAGTTAAATTTTCAAAACAAAAAATAAAAACCAAACAATTATGAAAGGGAGATTTTTTTTTTAGGTTTTGAGTTTTAAATTTTAGTTTTTATTTGGTGATTCATAAATATTATACGAAATACCCTCTTAATTCTTACTGTTAAACAATGCATGTTAATAGTTTTGTTCTACAAATGTAAAAAGTACCCCAAAATGATTGTAGGTAGTAGCTCAAAAATGAGGATGGGCTTGAGATGACTATAACCTTAACAATATAGACTTTGAAATAAAGTAATTGAGTATTGTTGCATGCTTCTTAATTATGTCTTCAATTTATCTAATCATCCTATTATACATAATTAAATAATTCTAAATAGTAAAATTGTTAAAATTATTTATAAAATATAGTAAAATTTATTTACAAGAAGTCATTTTCAAATTTAACAAAAAAGAAAATTAAACTATTTACAAAATATAACAAAAAATAAAAAAATAAAGATTAAATTGCATTAAGGCAAGAATTTGATAGATTTTGTTATGTTTTGTAAATAATTTTATTTCTCCGATTCATAGGAATTCATCTTCTATTTATTGAAATGATAGACACCTATAGATTTCATCGATTTAAATAGGTTTTTATCAATGGTAGACATCATGTCTTTTGTCCGTGATAAACCCTAAAAGTTTACTCTATTTTGTAAATATTTTTTACTATTTTGTCACTTATAATAAATTCACATAAAAACGTGTATATATAAATAAAGTTGAAGGATAAGAAGGTAAAACAAAGATTTTCTTAATATAGGAATATAGAAAACTCATATTTTAGAAAAATAACATCCAAAACTCGAAAGATTTTCTTAGTAGAGAGATCGTATGATGTTCGAAAATATGCAAATGTTAAAACACTCTACAATATACTACAAAGCATACGACCATGAAAATTTCTTATAGATATATTTAATTTATTACATTTAAAATAAATTCAAGTTCACGATAAAACTACTCTTAAAAAATGCACAATTATTTATAAATAAGATATAAAATGCAATTCAAATTTAAAGAAAAGTCATTACTATCACGATCAGATTTACGTTAATAATTACATATAAAAGAAGGTTGGTTATGATACATGTGAAATTTGAAAGAGACGTATTATTAAATTTAAATAAAAGTTTAGAGGTATAATTTGAAATATATAAAGAAAGAATGAACACTTATTTGTATGAAATGGAAGTTGAATCCATGGGAGAAAAGATGGAAAAGTAATGATAATAAATGAAGGGTGGGTGGTGAAATTGAATGCAATTAGAAGGAAGTCCCAATGAAGTAACATGCAAACACACCAACCTATTGACTATTTATTTAATACATATTTCTCATTAAAGTTACACATCCACTATCCTCTCCTAATTATATATCTCTTCTTCTTTTCTTTTTTTTTCTTTTAATTTCAACCCACAAAAATTAATCTAATACTTCTAATTAAACTATATACATATGCTTTGCTCAAGTTGTAATTAATTAATTACATCTTATCTATTAATCAACCTTTCAAATTCTAGTGGTTGATTTTATTAATTAACTCTATTAAAGAAGAACTTAAGAAGTTAGCCATTTCTTCATGGGGAAATTTATGAAAGAAAATTTTAATGACCTTTTTATGAAACTTTTATGAAAATATCAAAATAAAGTGTACCCTCTTTGTTTTTGCTCTTTTTTCCCCTTCTTTTTCGTTTTTTTAATAATTGTAGAACAATTATAGTCTTTTCTTTTTCTTTTTCAAATATAGAGCTAAACAATGTAATGAAGTTAATACTACAAAAAAAAAAAAATGATGGTTAAATTGTGTTTGTTATTAAATTTAGATTTTGGACTTTAAGATTGAGTAAATGAAGACGTTTAAAAACACGGTAACCATGTAATTACGGTCTAATATCAATAATTTTGTCATATTCACAATACGCAAAAAAATAGGTGTCATGAACTGTTTTTTTTAAAATGTTTTTGTCATTTGATGCAATTTCCCTTTAAGATTTGTATATCTATGTGTTCTATATACTTTTTTAAAAAGTATATAATAAATCTAGGATAATAATTAGGTGCAATTTAGACTCATCTATTCTAATTCAACGTTTTCACTCTTTCCAAAAACTAATATTCAATACCCATTTAATTGATGATCTGAAAATTATTTTGGAAAACAAGGAATTTTGTGAAAAACACAAACAATTTCTTATCTTTTATTATATTCGAAATAACATTTCGTTCCGATTTAAAATTTTAAAATTTTCATTCAAAATTCAAACTCGATGTTTAGTTATAGATTTGAAAATACAATAGTGTATCTAATATTCATAATATAAGAAAATAAAATCTAAAAACAAACAAAACCACAGTTTATTGTTTTCAAAAATTTCTATTTTAAATGTTTTGGAAATCGTTTCTAGAAAGTATACCAGACCTGGTTTTATTATTTTTATTATATTTTTTGTTTTTGAAAACATACAAACAAAAATGATCCACGATAAAAATACATGACCTTTCAACTTTATGTATTATAAACACAAATTTATATTTTAAATTCACAAAAATTTAACTTTTTTATTTAATTTTAAAATATATAAAAAAAAACTAAAATATAATAAAATTTCATATTTTATAGACATTTTTAAATATAGCAACAGAAAAAAATTAACCTATATACACAATCTATCCAATTTTTTTATAGTCATTTAAACTTTTTCCTATCTTTTAGTTTCAATTTCTTACTGTTCATAAGAAATTTTCAAATAATAATATTATATATTAGTAATTTTACCTTTTAAATTTATTTACTAGTAAAAATTTAACTATAGCTATTAGTTTCTAAAATCTAAAATTTGATTGTATTTTCCGTTTTTGTCCTTTACCATAATTTCTCTGGCTAAATTTGAATATTTATACTTTTATACTAAATTTGTAATTTACCCTCTTCTCCCATTAACTTTTCATTATTGCCCTCATGGCCATAAATAGTTAATTATTTCATAACTTTATTAACTTTTGTCTTAGGTTGTTTTTGTTTTACTTTTTTAAACTTTATTTTAAGTTTCATATGAAAAACTTAATACGGAACCATCTAGTTTGTATCTAGTTTGTATTTGGTTGGTACGGTGATCATTAAAAAATGAGTTTTAATATCACGTTCGATAAAAAAGTTTATACAAGATGGATGATGTGGATAAATTAGATAGAGATTATTTTATCAAATAGTATTTGGTTGCGCATTTAATGTTTTGAAACAAGTAATTTGCTAATAGAAACGTGTAGTACAAGTGAGAGATTGTTCGAATCAATTAAATAAATTCCTTCAATGGGTAACAACTGCAAATGCTACTATACATAACTTAATGTTCATTTGAGCCAAGGATAAAAGCTATAAAAGATAAAGTAGATGGGATTTTTGCAGAGATTGGAAATGAGCTCAACCCAAATCAATGCTTGTATAGTCAACAAGAATAATATATATAATGTTTCAATAGACAAGGCTAGTTCAAGATCGAAACTCTCAACTACATGCATTTGACACGACATTAGGAACGAGTTTAGAAGGTGCTAATTATAATGGAAGAACTAAACAATCTTATTTGATCATTTTGATCTTTGGATTGAATTTATTATACAATTATATCACCATCTTGTGTACTGTTGGGAAAGAACTCATAATTGATTGAATATATAATTAATTTCAGAAACTCGAAGGATAAAACTTTCGTCTACTCCCAACCCTTCGTATTTTACCTTTCTGTATTCTCTCTAGTTAGACACATCTCGATTTGGTTTGGCTTTTGTGGTTTTAGTATCCATCCCTATTCTCCTCCCAAACCAGTTTCAATTACTACGTACTTCCTTCCATTTTAATATCAGTTTGTTATATAGTTTCAATCTCAAAACATAATTGATATCTTGGACTTGTGATCTATCAGCAAACTAGTTTAGTTTGGAGCTCCATCTAATTTTATATTGCAAAGATCGGTTGAAGGATATCAATACCGAAAAGATCAGAAATTCGAAACCACTCTTTCCCACATGAAGTTATGTCAATGTTAAAATCAAATGAAATCATTTGATACAACTCCAATCCATTCTATAGAAAAGTTTCTTATATATATGGAATAGATTATGACAACATTTCTTATACACATTATAACACGATCCTTCCCGGGAGCTGCCTAGCTGAAAAGCTCTATAAGTTATCTAATACAAAAATGTCTACGTATCGGTAGTGGCATTAGATGTTCAAATCTCAAAGTAAGCAAAGAACAACTGATGGGGGAAGATTTTAATCGAGTCATTCTGTTCAAAACTAAGAGCGAGGAGGAAAAAATGGGTCTCTGATTCTTACAGTTCATTAGAACGGCCGGAGGAATAGAAATTCAAAGCCAAATCCTTGAGAATTTGAACAATTCCTTTCAAATCGCCACTGCCCAGCTCCAAACAATCCTTCAGCAATCCACCGTCCACCACTTCCTTTTGAACTGTTTCCACCACTTCCCTCCAAGCCCCCTGCCCATCAATCCCAAAAAAAAGAGCAAAAAAAAAAATCAACAAGCACGCATTAATTCCACTACTTTGACACTCAAATTTTCATTATGACATTTTAACAAACACCTTCCAAGCAAAGGAAAAGCGTACCGATTTTCGAAACACTTTAAGAAGCCTTTCCAACAGCTTATTGGACACCCTGAGAACAGATTGGTAATTCCGAGATACCCAATTCGCCCTTGCAAAATCCGATTCCAACTGCGACAATTCGGCAAAGGTCCTAAGCAATTCGTTCATGTCGGGAACGGCGTCGTAGAGCTCTGAAAAGGGGAGGTCTCTCCAGGCGTAGTTCTTGGTGTAGTCCCAGGCGAGGGACCAGATAGAGCCCCAGAAGCTAAGTCCGAGCCCTCGTTCAAGCTTTTGGGCAATGTTTCTCGCTCGTTGCGAGCCGGCGAAGTCACCGCGAGAAGCGCGTAGATTGGCGACGCGAGACATGAGGGAATGCGCAAGTGAAAATAGGGTTTTGAATTGAGAGAAGGAGAAAGAGAGGGAGGGCGGTAGGGCGGTGAGAAGGAGAAGGAAGAACAGAGTGGGCGGAAGAGATGCCGCCGTTCGGGCCATATTCATTTTTACCGCCGGGTGAGTGATGGGAAGGAGAAGAGGAGGGTGAGGTGAAAGCGGAGTTAAATTTGGGTCATAATTTATTGAAAATTTTGTATATATCCTTAAGGTCTAAGAAATCAAAATCGATCACATTCTTTAGTTTTACTTTTGAAGTTTATTGTAAAAATATCAAACTTTGATACCCCTTTTGCTTAGAGGGTTAAAATGAAAACACATTTTGTTTCAGTTTGAAGCGTGCACTCTGATTAAATTTAAATAGGTAAGGTTTTTATTGATTTTCTCCTTAACTTTATGGTAGGATGCTTAGGTATGTTCTAGAAATGGAAGAGACACAACTTTGACAAAGAAGGAATAGATTCACTTTTGAGTGTTTATAAACACTTCTTTTCTTTTGTATTTACAAAGATTTACAAAGTCATCCAAATTCATTATAACAAAATGAACCATAAAATTTGATAGGCAACAGTTTCATCCACATAAGGGAGGGTAGTTGGGCCTTTGCGTATTAGCCTCGGCCTCGAAGGTCGAGGAGCCCAATTTGTGCATAGCCACTCTTCCAAGCCCAATAACTCACCTAAGATATAAGATATAATTGCTATCAGCTAACTCTATTGTAAAAGGCAACAAAGAAAAAGAAGAAGATGTAGGCCAACCACATCTTGTTGATATCACATGAAGGTTAAATGCATTTTCTATGTCCATATTTTGGTATCAACACATAAAATTTTGTAACAATGTAGTTTTTACTACAAAAAAAAATTCATACAAAATTTGGTATCCCTATTTATTAGATAAAAATATAGTTTTAATAGTTAATAGAAACATTTACTTTCCCAATAGTTCATTGGTACGTAGATAAGAAATTTCATTAAATGTTAATGATATATTTTAAATAGAAACTAAATCATTCCAAATTTAAATGAGAGAAACAAATTATTAAAGTTCTACTACTAACTTAGAACAAGATTTTTAAACACATAGACAATCGTTACTGACTAAAATTTATGATCTCACTTGCGATTATTATAAAAATTTAGAATTCAAAATATTTATAACCTCAAAATTTTCATGATTTCGAATCGATGCTCCGACGTTTGTTTTTTTCCACGCTATTCTCTTATCATATCTTTTAATTCGTACCCTGCTAGATTTTTTTTAATCAAGTTGTTAAAATATTATTATCCTCTAAATGCTTATGAGTTTGTTCCTTTTTTGTTTTTTAGATAAGTCTTAGAAGATTTATTAGTCTATAATTTTCTATTTTTCAAAACATTTTATTATATATTATTATCACTTTTTACAGTAAGTTTTGGAAACATATTCAAATTTTAAGTTTTTTCCTCAAAATTTTATTATTGCCATTGAATTAATTTTGATAAAAAAAAATAACTTTTAAGTAATTCAATTTAAAATTAATTAAAACTATATGTAATAAAATTAGTTAGATATAAAAGTATAGGATAGACTAAAATTGAACCAAAAAAAAATTAAAGAATAAAGAGTAAACTATTTTGTTTTGATTAGTTATTTAATTCCATGAGTTGTTATTTTGTTCAAAATATTCTAACAGCTCGAAACCTCTAAACCTCTAGTACACAAAGCATTTATTCTTTTAATTTTTCTTATTTAACTTTATAGAAAGCATTATTCTTTAAATTTGAAAAATATTTTAAATCACAAAATTGTTTAAAATATTTACAAAAATTAATAAAACGTTAGCGTGCATTAGTGGTAGATATTCTAGTATAAATGTTTATCAATGTTCATAAGTGTTTATTATTATTAGATGACAATATTTCACTATATTTATAAATATATATATATGTATTTTTTTTTTGTTTATTTTCATATATTTAAAATTGACTGTAAAACTAAAGAATAATATATATTGGGAAGGAATATTAATTTTATTGACTTTTTGTTTGAATAATTTTTGTTAATACACAAAATTTCAACCAAAGCAATTTGATTTGTGAAAATGTGTGCTTTAGTTTTACTTTGGTTGAGAATAAGTAACTTTTTTTAAAGAATTAGTTAGCTTTTACTTCCTTCTCTTCTAAGGCATAAATTATAATATTTAGGTTTATTAATCTGATTAGATGTTCCATCTTTAGATTTGTTGATCTTCTAATAAGATTGATTTTAGACATGGTTTTTTTTTTAAAATGATCAATATTTGAATTTGTTAATTTTCTTTTATTTAATCTGTGTGAGTAGTTGTGGATGAACTAGAATATAAATGTTTGAAGTTGATGGGAGAAATGTTCTAAATATTAATACATTTCTTCTTAAATTATACCTTAATGGGATGGTTGAATGTGGGATATGTATGACTAAAATATTTGAGTAAATGCCAAGCAACAAGTGACCTTCTCCATTGGGAGTTTTGAGAGCTCGGTATGGATTTGGACCTATTGAGTTTTCGGTTGAACTTCCTTCCACAAATTATTCAAATGACTAATTTATCCATCTTTATTATTAATAATATATTTAAAAAATAAAAAAGTAGAAAAATAAAGTGGATCATGATTAATATTCTCATTTGTTAGATATTCTATGTAAATATGGTAAGTGATTAATTATATTATAGTAATAATAAAAATTGTCCCTTAATTATTTTTCTTTTGATAATTTTGTTTAAAAATTATTCCCTAACGATTTCTCTCTCACTTTCCATTCTCTCTCTCTATCTATTATTTCTTTTGTTTTGCATTATTTTTCATATATTCCACCTAATTATAGTATATATTGAAATAATACGATGTATATTTTATGAATGAAAAATTCTTATATCAATTTGTTTATTTATTTTATTTAAATATTCATATCTTACGTAGTAAATAATACGTTATGTTTGAAACAATAGTAATTATGTATGAAAGTTGTTTATGTTTACAAAAACATTAATAAGAAAAAATTATGATGTTCTCTGATATATGTAATGTTGAGGAAAACTGAATATGTATGTGATGTAGAGACTTTGACGACAGAAATGAAGATCCAAATAATTGTATGGAAAAGTGGTTGAATGTTAAATTGGTTTATGAATAATATATATGAAACAATACACTGTATATTTTATGAATAAAAATTTATGTTATAAATTTGTTAAACTGATTTATATATTTTATTTCAAATATTCATATTATATGTAATAAATAATAAGTTATACTTGAATGTATGAAGGGTAGTATATTAAATATAATAAATTGAAAAAATTTTATCATGAAAATTTATGGAAATAAAATAATTAAATTCAAAATTAGAATATGAATATTTCAAATAAAAGTCTGCATCAATATATTAAAGTTCTAATAATAAGACGCAAAAACTAGTTCAATAAGAAAATTTTGCATCTCTTTCGGTTATGACTAACATGTCCACAACGATCACATCTAAAACTCCATTTTAGAAGAAATTCTAATATTCTTTGGTCGACCAAATGAGCGTTTTACATTTGGTAGAAGGATGCCAAATTCAATTTATGTATTATTGAATATATGCAGTGATATATATGTAACAAATCAGAGAATATACGTGTATTATGCAATAGTATATATGTAATAAATAATATAAAAAAAATACTAATCAGATAGAGAAAAAAATTAAAAAAATAATATGAAACATGAAGGAAAAAAATTTGAACTATATGTGTCACTAAATACACGTTATTGTTTATATATATATATTGACAACATCATATGTGTATGTAGGTTATATATAATGAAATTCAACTATAAATTATGTCTTATTGAATATATATAGTAGTATAAATGTAACAAATCACATAACATAAATATGAATAAGATGTTTATATATGATAAATCACATAATATAAGTAGATTAAACAGTGATATATAAATGTATATATTGTTGACAGAAACTTTACTAAACAAAAATATGCATAAGATGATCGGAACATGCTGTAATTAAATAAAATATTAAGGACATGACCGAAAGATATGATAAACAACAAAAAATTAAAGACATGACCGAAAGACATAAATCAAATAACATATTGGTCGGAAAAGAACAATTTTTTTTTTTTTTTTTTTGTTATTCTACCAAAAGATATTAGAACTATATGTCACTAAATATTTATGTTGTAAATAAAAAAGAGTATATATATACTAAATCACATAACAAACATTATATTTTACAGGTATATTATTGTATATATTGTTCATTTAAAAAATATATGACAGATATAAAATATATAATTATATGAAGTGAAAATATGTATGTATGATATTTTCATTGCATACTATGGATACGTTGAGAATGTGTATTTTACTGTATAAATATATATTTTAAATACTAATTATTAAGGAATATGTAGCTTACTACACGTAGTTTAGATAATAATTGAAAAATTAGGACATTTGTGAAATATCATAGATACATTATGATATTTGATTGGACTAGTTGAGATATTGTCGATGTATATAACAAAAGATGTTGTTTTGATTTGCCAAATTATTATAGTTATTTAATTTGAAGATTTGTGTAAATTTTTAATCTTGTTATCTTTAATTTACCCATTGATCATTTAACTTAATAATATGATAATACGTGAGAAATTCCATTAGAGGAGAAAAACGTGTAAGAAGCTCTTAAAAGAAAATTTAATAAAAGGGATTGAGAGTGAAAAAGACATTTGAAAAAAGTATTTGTTGAGCATGAAATTTTGGGCAATTAAATTCTGTTACATCATTATACGAAATACTGTGGTAATTATATTTTTATAGGATTTTGATAATTAAGTTTACTCAACCCAACCCAATTTAGGTCTAATAAACAAATGGTCTTAAGTCTAAGTCGAAGAAGAAGATAGACCCAAATCCAAATCCAACAAACAAATGGGCTCAAGCCCAAGTCTAAGAAGCAAATGGGCCCAAGCCCACCAACCCATGAAATTTCTCTATAAACAGAGACCTTTGCCATTCATTTTGTGGTGGATCATGGATTGAAAGAAGAATTGAAACTCTAAAGTATTGAAACTCTGAAGAATTGAAGATTCAAACTTCTACAAGCTCTCAAGATGTGTACGTTCGTATCAACCTTAAGATCAACATCTTCTAAAAGACTGAAGACTTAGAGGATTAAACTTTCCTTGGATTCCAGAAGATCGAAATTTAGATAGGCTTGCAACTACAACATCTTGAAGATCGAAGACTAAGAAGTTCTAAAGTTTTTTTTTTTACATTGTATTCGAGAGAAAGCATCAAAGGAGTAAATACTAGAGAATGTATTCACAGTATTCATCAATATACAAAGTTCAATTCAACGAATTACATTTCTTCGATATCTCGTGTGAAAAGTTTAGGTAACACCCAGTGGGACCGTCTCCACCTTTCATATCTTTCGCTTTTTGAAGAACATCTCTAAGGAAATCATTACATCTCAAGGCAACACTTTCAAAGCTCTAGGTAACATCAGCGAGCGACCAAATACTCGTAGTCGCTCAAGGGAATTTCATTCATATGAGGATATGCCACCCTTTGAGGTCGCAAAGAATATTTGGGAATAAATCATCAATCCACCAAAAGATGGAATTGTAATCAAAGAAAATCCTCTGATTGATGAACCCAACTCATCTTCTGAACACCAAAATGAGGAGGTACCTCATCCAAATATAATGCCAGTTATGGTGACTGGCGTGGATACAAGCGAAAATAGAATGACAAAACTTGAAAAAAAGGTCAACATGCTCATGAAGGCGATTGAAGAAATGGACTACGAGATTGAATCTCTAAAGAATCAGATCGAGAGTCGAGACGCTACTGAATCAAGTCACACAAATACTGTCAAGAATGCTGACAAAGGGAAGACAATTATGCAAGAAAGTCAACCACAAAATTCGACTTCAATTGCATCTTTATTTGTCCAGCCGTAGCAGGAGATGATTGCAAACTCCATTAAAACTCAATATGGTGGACCCACTCAAACTTTCTCTTTGTATTCCAAGCCGTATACGAAGAGGATTGACAATCTGAGAATGCTGAATGGGTACCAGCCACCCAAGTTTCAACAGTTTGATGGAAAGGGAAACCCAAAACAAAATGTTGCTCATTTTATCGAAACATGTGAAGCTGCTAGTACGCGGGGAGATTTGTTGGTGAAATAGTTCGTCTAAACTCTCAAAGGAAACACCTTTGACTGGTACACCAACTTGGAGCCTGAATCCATCGACAGTTGGGAGCAACTTGAGAGGGACTTTCTCAATTGTTTCTACAACACTCGTCGTATTGTCAGCATGATAGAGCTAACTGCCACCAAGCAGTGAATGGGTGAGCCAGTCGTCGATTATATCAACCGTTGGAGAGCATTAAGCCTTGATTGCGAAGATAGATTAACTGAACTGCCGACAGTAGAGATGTGTACTAAAGGAATGCATTGGGGACTCATGTACATCTTGCAGGGAATAAAACCCCGCACCTTTGAAGAGTTAGCAACTAGAACTCATGATATAGAGCTAAGTATAGCTAATAGAGGGAACAATGATTTTCTGGTTTCAGAAATTGGAAAAGAGAAGAAAGAAGTAAAGAGCACCCAGAAGGTATCGAAAGGTGCTACCAAGGAGGATATGGTCATCACAACGACCCCTTTGAAGTTTATCTCCAAAGAAAAAAAAATTGAGAAATGCCAAGAAGAAGACGAAAAAAGACGTCTGACGTTGAACGAAAGATAAGAAAAAGTATATCATTTTCTAGACTTTGATTTACCTGATATGTTGGAGCAACTACTGGAAAGGCAACTCATTCAACTTTCTGAATGTAAACGACCTACAAAAATGGGAAGGGTAAAAGATCCCAATTACTGTAAATATCATTGAGTCATCAGTCATCCTATGGAGAAATGTTTTGTGTTGAATGAGTTGACTCTGAAATTAGCTCTAGACAAAAGGATTGAGCTAGACATCGAGACACAAACAAATCATGCCACATTAACAATTCATGTGGATGGTTGATTACCTGCTACAAGGAATCTGATCCAATTTGGATCTTTATAGCCTATCTTTATATATTCTTCACCGGAGGCCTTACAAAATGATGACCTCTAAATTGTTGGCTCCAAAGAAAAAGAAAAGCAGGTAGAGGATGCCGATGTTACACCAACAGGAATCACACTAGTAACACGTTGAAAGAAGTGCAAACAAAATTATGCTAAAAAAGAATCTCGCCCATACCGAGAGTGTAGAAGAAAGAGTAAGTCTTAAAGAGAAAAAAAAGAAAGAATGCGAGAAATTTTCAACCAATCACTGAAGAAAATGAGGAGCTTCTTGAACCATGACAACCAATAACTTTAAAGGACTTCTTTTCTGAAAACTTTCTAATTGAAATAGCTTCATCTCATGCAGTCAGTACGACTGAGGATGACACTTCTCCCTCATATCTTGTGGAAGCAACCACCAAGCTAGAGGAATTTCCTTCTTTTGTAACTCCCGCGAGAAATTAAGGACACAATTATCGAGATGTTAAAAGATGATGATGTCTCGACTATTTCTGCATCACAAACGAATGCGTGTGATTCCTGTTGTACGTCGATAGCATTTAGTGATGAGGACTTGTTACTTGGGTCAAAGCTTTACAACCGACCCTTATTCGTGTATGAATATGTTTGAGAGCAAAAGCTCAATCGAATTCTGATTGATAATGATTTTGCCATCAACATTCTGCCAAAATCAACCATGAATCAGTTGAATATCTTAATTGAGGAGTTATCAAGTAGTAAATTGGTGATTCACGGCTTTAATCAAGGATCACAACAAGCGATAGACACTGTTCATTTAGAAATTGCTATAGAGGATTTGTAGGCAAGCACAATATTTCATGTGATCGATTCGAGGACTACTTATAATATGTTGTTAGGGCGTCCATGGATACATGAAAATGGAGTCGTAACCTCCACGCTCCATCAATATTTTAAATTTTACAAACAGAAAGTTAGAAAGGTTGATCCTGACACTAAGCCATTCTCAAAGGTTGAGTCACACTTTGCTGATGCCAAATTTTACACAAAAGATGATGATGTAGGTGAAGTCATATCATCCGAAGTTCTTGTAGCCAAAGACACTTATAAGCTAGACCAAATAAAGATCACAACAAAGAAGTCAAATGAAGGGGATGCATTCAATGATCAAAAGAATGACGAGTCAACAACCCATGCTAAGTCTAAGGTGCGAGGGAGTGAAAAGATGGCAATCCCACAAGAAAAAGCCACAAAATCCCCTGTTTTACACTATGTTCCCTCATCTCGATGTAAGAAAAGAGAATCACCGTTCACAGAATATTTAGAAAACTTAACGATCAGAAGCATCAAAATATTAAAGGAAAGCTTCACCACACCCGTAACTAAGATAGACAAAGGAGAAACAAAAATATATAAGAAAAAGGGCGTAGAGGCATTCCTTTAAGAAAGACGAACAACTAAGGGGTTCAACCCAAAAGCATATAAGTTGATGGCAAAGGCGGGTTATGACTTTACAACTCGCACTGAGCTTAAAAGTGTGAAAATATTCGATAAAAGATATGGACTTTCCCCTACACAAAAGAAGCTTCAAAAGCAAGGATATTTTATACCAAGTTTGAGAGCTGGAATTGGATATAAGTCTGTCGAACCGATTCGAATATCAGGTAAAGGAAAAGTAAAAGTTGTAGACGCATGCCACATTATTGTTGAAGAAAGCAAAGACTCCGAAGAGGGCGAAAGGAGTTCTGTTTTTTACCACATCACTTCTCTTGCTGCACATCCTTCAGTGTTCAAAAGATTGAATACACCAATGGTGGAAGATAAAAGTCCAGGTTCAACTCCTAGTTCCACTCGACTATCTGCCTTTTAGAGGTTAAATGCAACTTCAAAGAAAGTACAATCTACAAGCCCAACTCCAGACACAAGAGAATCTGCCTTTAAAAGATTAAACGTGTCACTAATAAGAGGTCAAAAGAAGTCTTTCGTAGCCGTCTCAAGCAAATATGGCTTAGCAACATGGGACGAGGAAATTCATAGTGCAGTTCCATCCAGAATGAAGAGAAAAATGTTCGTCTCAGTAAATACAAAGGGTTCATTAAAAGTGAAACAACACAATGTTGTTTTTACTTGACCTGACAATAATGAGCTAGAAGATGAAGTAGATGTGTTAAGTTGTGGCCATGTTACGATAGATGAGGCATCCAACTATGAGACGTTTGAAGAAGATACCGAAGCCGATTCATTATCACTTGAGGATGAGGGTTAATCAACGATTGGTGAGTTAAAGGAAGTCAATCTTGGTACGATAAAAGATCCTCGTCTAACCTTCATAAGCGCCAAACTTTCTGATGATGACGAAAACGAGTATGTGAGCTTACTAAAAGTGTACAAAGATGTCTTTGCATGGTCATATAAGGAAATGTCTAGACTCGATCCAAAGAACCGTTCATCATTTAGTAATCAAACTAAAGCATCGGCTTGTCAAGCAAGGCCAGAGACAATTTTGATCCAAACTCATTTCTCAAATCGAGGAAGAGGTAAATAAGCTCATTGAAGCTGGATTTATTCGCAAAGTCAAGTGCCCAACATAGATAGCTAATATTGTTACAGTAAGGAAAAAGAATGGCAAGTTGCGTGTTTGTGTTGATTTTCACGACCTAAATAACGCATGTCCAAAGGATGATTTTCCCTTGCCAATTATAGAAATCATGGTAGACGCAACTTCAAGACATGAAGCTTTATCTTTCATGGATGTGTCATCAGGATATAATCATATTCGAATGGGTCTTGAGGATTAAGAGAAGACAACTTTTCGAACTCCAAAAGATATATACTATTATAAGGTAATGCCTTTCGAATTGAAAAAGGCAGGTGCCACATGTAATCTAGAATTCAAAGAAGTATATTTCTTATACTTCTTTAGTCAAAGAAAAGTATGTACAATTACAATAAAGAACATATGTTATAAATATATATCATAATACTTCCCCTCAAGCTGGAGCAAGTATGTCAATCATGTCTAGCTTGTTGTACAGATTGCTTATCCTTGCTCCATTTAAAGCTTTAGTCAAAATATCTCCCAATTGCTCTCCAATCTTTACATATCCTGTGGACACCAACCCATCTTGGATTTTCTCACGAATGAAGTGACAACTCACCTCAATATGTTTAGTTCGTTCATGAAATATTGGATTAGATGCAATGTGAAGTGCAACTTGATTATCACACCATAATTTAGTTGACACTGTAATACTGAAGCTTATCTTAGATAATAGTTAGTAAATTCGTACTATTTCGCACACAGATTGTGCCATAGCTCTATATTCAAACTCAACACTCGAAAGAGAAACAACATTTTGTTTCTTACTCTTCCATGATACTAAGTTTCCACCTACAAAGACACAATATCCCGAAGTTGATCTCCTATCCTCACGAGATCCCGCCCAATCAACATCAGAAAAACATTCAACTCTCGCATGTCCATGATCTTCGTATAAGATCCCACGTCCAGAAGCAACTTTCAGATAACACAAAATCTGCTCTACTACTGCCTAATGATCCATTGTAGAGGAAGACATGAATTGACTTACAACACTTACAGAATAAGCAATGTCTGGTCGAGTCACCATTAAGTAGTTCAACTTCCCAACCAATCTCCTATATCTCTCAAGATCTTTACATAATTCTCCTTCTTTAATAGTTGTTGATTTGGCATCATAGGAGTGCCACTTGGTTTGGCTCCTAATTTTCCTGTCCTTGACAACAAATCAAGTACATATTTTCGTTGAGAGAAATAAATACCTTTCTTGCTTCTCATCACTTCAATGTCCAAAAAATATTTCAATTGGCCCAAATCTTTCATATAAAACTGACCAGGAAGGAAATTTTTTAGAGACGAAATACCTGATGCATCATTTCCAGTAATAACAATATCATCAACATATACAACTAGTAAAACTATACCATTATCAGATCGACAATAGAAAACTAAATGATCAAATGTACTCTTTTGCATACCAAAGCATATAAGAGCTTAACTAAACTTACCAAACCACGCACGAGGAATCTGTTTCAAACCATATAAAGATTTTCAAAGGTGACACACTTTTTCACTCTCCTCTGAGCAACAAACCCAGGTGGTTGCTTCATATAAACTTCTTCTTGAAGATCACCATGCAGAAAAATATTCTTAATGTCAAGTTGATGCAAAGGCCATTTATGGGTAGCAGCCATGAAAGGAAATAGGCGGATGGAAGTTAATTTGGCAACTGGAGAAAATGTATCTGAATAATTAATTCCATAGATTTAAGCATAACCTTTGGTAACAAGGCGAGCTTTCAATTGCTCCACTGTTCCATCATAATTCATCTTGATAGCAAACACCCATTTACAACCAATGACCTTTCTTACAGGACGAGATACCAAATCCCAAGTACCATTATCATCTAAAGCAGTCATCTCCTCAATCATTGCATTTCGCCAACCAGGATGAGACAAAGTTTCATGAACAAAGCTAGGAATAGATGTGAAGTCAAGGGATGTAATAAAAGCATATGTGGGGAGAGATAATTGGTGATAGGAAACAAAGGAAGAAACAGGGTAAGTACACTTGCGTTTACCTTCACGAAGAGCAATGGGAAGATCATCACTTGGCCCCGGATTGCATGATGAAGGAGACATTGATGGAGGACATGAGTTTGAAGCTTGTGGTGGAGGCCATCGGGAGTAGAATCGAGAAATCAGTGGACGGGAAGGAGGTGCATCAATGAAAAAAGATGGTGTGGGAGAGGTAACCTCATATATAAAAAGATTTTCATCCCCCCCTTGACACGAACTTGATGGTGATGAAGTAAAGGGTGTATCCTAAAAAAATGTAACATCATGTGAAACAAGATACCTTTTAAGGGTCGGACAATAACAACTATACCCATTTTGAACTCAAGAATAACCCAAGAAGATACACTTTAAGGATTTGAGATCTAACTTAGTATGATGAGGACATACGTTACAAACAAAACAAACACAACCAAATATCTTAGGAGTAATAGAAAACAAATTTTTGATAGAAAAAAGAACACAATAGGGAATCTCACCATTAAGAACAAAGAAAGACATTCTATTAATAAACAAACAAGCTGTGGAAACAACATTTGTCCAAAAGGTTTTCGAAACATGCATTTGAAATGATAAAGCACGAGCAATTTCAAGTATATGCCTATTTTTTCGTTCTGCAACACCATTTTAAGATGAAATGTCATGACACGAAGACTGATGAATAATGCTATGTTCACACAAGTAGGAGTCAAGAGAGTGAGAAAAATATTCACCTGCATTATCAATGCGCAAAGTTTTAAGAGAGACATTAAACTGATTTTTTATTTCAATATGAAAGACACAAAAGTGAGATAATAACTCAGAACGATTTTTCATTAAATATAACCAAGTTAGACGAGAATGATCAACAACAAAAGTAACAAAATAATGAAAGCCTTTTTGAGATACCATTAGACATGGACCCCAAATATCAGAATGAACTAACTCAAATGGAGCATTTGCTTGTTTATCGACTCGAGGACTCGAACTAAGATGATGAAATTTAGCAAATTGACACGAATTACAATTTAAAGAGAACAAAGACCAAAATTTTGGATAAAGTTTCTTCAACACGAACAAAGATGGATGACCTAAATGATAATGAACTTCAATGGGAGAAGGAACGACATGACACATCGCAGCTTGCGGTACTTGATGATTAAAGAGATAAAGGCCTCCTGACTCATATCCTCTACCAATAATCTTTTTCGTCACATGCTCTTGAAACAAGCAATAACCAGGAAAGAACAAAACAACACAATTTAGGTCATGAGTAAGTTGGTTAGTAGAAATTAAATTAAAGGATAAATTAGGTAAATGTAACACGAAAGACAGAGAAAATGATAAGGTAAGATAAATAGTGCTAGAGCCAAGAACAGAAGAGGTGGAACCATCTGCCAATGTAACAGATGGAAAAAGGGCAGGGGATAACTATCTAGAAAATAGCAAGAGTTACCTATCATATAAGTTGTGACACTAGAGTCTATGACCCATTTGGTAGATGATGTTAGAAGACACTTTGTATTACCTGGGGCAACGATGGATGCAACATGAGTAGAGAAAGATGACGATTGTAATGAATCTTGGTAATTCTAAAACTTAGCAAACTCATCTGCAGAAATAGTAAATGACGCCTTTGGTATATCACATGTGGAAGCTATTTGAGCATGTTGAGATTTTTGACTATTCTTATATAACAATTTTCAACAATCACGTTTCATATGGCTTGGCTTACGATAATAGTTACAAACAATCTCTGCAGAATCTGATTTTAGATGATCATAACTATTCCTTTGAACATTGCTATCCATTGCTCGACGTGCTCGGGGGTTATTGTTCTTGCCAATTCAGGTCCAATAAACAAAATGATCTCAAGTCCAAGTCCAAGAAGCAAATGAGTCCAAGCCCACCAACCCATAAAATTTTTCTATAAATAGAGACATTTGTCATTCATTTTTTAGGAGATCTTGGATTGAAGAAATAATTGAAGCTCTGACGTGCAACTTTTTTTGGATTCCAGCACATCGAAGTTCAAATGGACTTGCAACTGTTAAAGAAAAAATAAAAAAAGTAAATACTAGAGACTGTATTAATAATATTCATCAATATACAAAATTCAATTTCACGAATTACATTTCTTCAAAATCTCGTGTTCAAATTACATTTCTTCGAAATCTCGTGTGAAGAGTATTGTTTAGAAAACTATTTTGATTTAAACTCTTCAAAAAAAAAAAAAAGTTTTCAAATGTTACTTTAGTTGGTTGTGAAATGCTCTTTTTCTTTCTGTTTTTTCAAAATAAAATTTATATAAAATCAAACCCTTGAAAATGTACGTAAATATAACCAAAGTTTACAAAGAATTCTTTGTTTTCGAAATAAATATGCCACTTTTGTTAGAGGAAAAATATCAATTTACACATTTGAGTAAATAACTGTATCAATTTAAATTTTAAACTTTGAAAGTTGTATCAATTTAAACCTTAAACTTTTATAAGTGTGTGAATTTAAACTTCGAACTACATAATTGTATCAATTTAAACTTTTGTAAGTGTATCAATTCATTGGATACACTTATAAAAGTTGATGAGTTTAAATTGATATATCAATGAAAATTTAAGATTTAAATTGACAAAACTCTTAGTTTGATGTTTAAATTGATAAACCTCAAAATTTAAAAGTTAAATTGATAGAATTACTAGTTAATGATCTCAAATGATACAACCCTACTAGTTTAAACCAAACAGATGTCCACCTACAAAAAAGTAGAATCTAAACCCCCACACATTCTTTTTCTCTCAAATTAAAATCTGTTCTTTTATTAATCTTATTGATTTCTTGGACAGGATGGTTACTCTAATAATGTAAACTAAATTTAGATCAACGAAAGAAAATGAAAGTTTTAAGAAATTAAATAGGGATACAGAAGAATAATGTTCATAGTGCGTATGACATCACAATGATTTATTTGAACTTTGTTGGTGACATCGTCAAAGTTTTAATTGTCGCCTCATTAGTAACACACCTGGAATTTCTCAAAAGAAAATAATAATAATTAAAAGTAGAAGATCACAATCATTATCCAATAGATATTGTTTGTAAAAGTGATAATAACACATTTTTTTTTAAAAAAATCAATTTCTATAAATCTTGAATTTATGTAGTCCTCATATGTGACACAATTGGGCTCCAAAGAAGTGGTAGATTTGGCCACAAGAGAAATATATTTTTTGGATTTAGCATTTTTAAATTTATTTTTCATCAAAAATAATTTGAGGCTACAATATCTCACACCTCCTTATCCTATTTATCCTAAAGATTCCCAAAAAGAAAGGAAAAAAAAAAGGAAAATGATGTAATTCTCATTGTCTTTTGGAATAATTTGATTATGACATTGTGCAATACCCTTCATTTCAATAATAGAAATGATACTATTTCTATTTTACTAAATTCCTCCCAAATTTGATATATATATTAGAGTGGTAAACAAATTGGAGCTAACCACCACAACTTATTAAGAGTAATTGAGTAGAAGAAAAACAATAATGAGTATCAAGAAAAATCAAACTTCCCTTATTTTAACCTACCCATTATTTTTCTTGTAAATTTCTATATTGAAAAAGAATTGAAATCAAGTGTTTGAAGGGTATTTGGCTTTATTATATAGTTCTTTTTACCTATGATTGTGTCCTGGTTTGGTTAAAAATTGATGATGGGTTAAGTTTTATTGACTTTTAAATTGTTTTCATTTTGAGCCATTTTTCTTAATTGAGTGTGTAAACGTGTGTATTAGATATATATTTGGTAACTTGTAAATATCATACAATATTTACCTTAAATATAGTATTGTGATTAATCATTTTATTTGAAGGTAAATATTGATGAGAGATAAAACTACTTGCAATAATAATAATTCTCATACTATATATAATAAAGAGATATCTTGTTCTTGCAATCTAAAATGTAATTATTAGTTTTTATAATTTTAATAAATATTAGTTGAATGGTATATTTGGATGCAGTAGAAGTTGTTAACTTTGAAAGAATAAAAAAGTAATTGTGACATTGATTTGTGTGCACATGGTTATAATTAAATAAATAAGTATGAGATATGAAAATTTTGAATATTGAAAAGAAGAAGAGAAAGAAATTAGAAGTAATATGTTGAAGATGAAGTTAAATAGGGTTGAAATGTATGATATCACACAGAAAAAGAAAGAGAAAAGGAAAAAGAAAAGAGAAGATATATAGTTCTCAATAGTGAATTGGGTATAAATAAAAAATAAGTTAAAAGAAAGCAAAAGTAGAAATGATTAATGAAACATATAACAAAAAAGAAAAGGAAAAAAAAGAATATTCCATGGAAAGAAAAAGAAGGCCCCACCTATAGTTTTGTAGTAGAAGATTCGATCCCATTTTAAAATAAAAAAAAAAATGGCGTATGATTGGCGAAAGGCATAATAAAATTAAAAGAAGGAATAAAATAGAAGATGCCAAGACTTTGATGAATGTATAAATTGGTGTTACCTGCATGCCCCAAACCTCCTCTGCATAATACAATCTTCTTCCTTTCCAATTCATTCATTCATTTCATTTCATTATATCGCTTTCCAGTTTTCACCCTTTTTCTTTCTTTTCTTTTTTTCTTTTTCTTTTTTGCTTCACAAGTAAATCAAACCCACAATTTCAATTTTACTCCTTTTTTTTCCATTTCATCCTCATCCTCAATCTCAATTTTGTCCAGATTTTTCCTCCCCATTTCCCCAATTTTCATTTCTTCTTCTTCTTCACTCCCTTCTCTTCACACCCACAACACGATCCTTATCTACAATCTGCATTTCATTTACTCGGTAAGAACTCACCCTTTTCTTGTTTTATTTTATTTTTATTCTTTTTCCCATCTTTTACTTCCTCTGCATTTGTTATCTATTTTGTCGTTTGATGATTTAAGTAATGGGCGTGTTTCTCTTGGGTTACCATGTTTTGTTTTTGGCAGTTTCTTGGGGTTTTGAGGGTGTGGGTGTGTTTGGTTTTGTTTGGTTTTGTGTGTTTTTTAATGGGTTTTGTTTATTTTTGGTGACTGCATTGTTGAATTCTGTTTTTTGTGGCTTTTAATTACTGATTACAATCAAAACCTTTGTAAGTACGTTTGATTCTTGAAGTTGTAACGATGGTTTTGCTCCAGGGATTGTTGCATTTCTATTATTTTGGTTTGCTTGATGTATAGAGAGTCGTGTACTCTTGTGTAAATCGAATCTTCATGACTTGGAATTTGAAGTAGAAAAGTATGTTAGGCTTGGCTATTAGATTTTTTTCTTTCCATTATCGATTCTCTTGTTTTATACACATGTATTTGATATTGTTGCATGTATGCATAAGGATTCTTGGTTGTTAGAAAAAATAAACAAGAGAAAGAAGAAGATAACCATGAGAAATATTGCCATGCTAGTCGTTTCTTTCTGTATTGCAAGGTTCTTTTGATGAAGGACAAGGAAATCTAAGAAATTATCTGCTCTTTCTACATGCTTACAGTACTTGCGTAACAATCAATGCTGTCAAACAATCATAACAACAGTCCTCCTACTCCTAGAACCAGATTAGAGAGACTTCTTAGGGAAAGAGAGCTCAGGAGATCGAACAAACCTTCTTCTCTCAATGAAGAAGCACGAGATGCTTACAGTCTGGGAGAAGTCAATAGTTACGATCTCTTCACCAATGCTGGTGATAGTTGTGGGTCGTTTAATGAGGAAGATGTCTTAGAAGGGATATCGGTGGTAAAAGATATCTTTGATGGATTCCAAAGGCCGGAAGGGAGGACTTATAAGCAACGTCTTCTTGTTGTAGCGAACAGGTTACCTGTGTCTGCTGTTAGAAAAGGGAAGGAGACATGGCATCTCGAAATTAGCGTTGGTGGTTTAGTCAGTGCACTTTTAGGTATGTATTGTATCGTTAATTTCATCAGGTTGATTGTTGCGTCATCTTTTCCTTTGCCCAGTTTCAATTTCATGCGTTGCTTGCAAATGTACAAGTCTTTTACTTCATTCTGTTGTCTAATTTTACTTCATTATTTAGTGAACTTTATATGTTAACTAAGGTAAAAGTCTTTTCCCTTTCTTAAGGACTAAAGGAGTTTGAGGCAAGGTGGATTGGTTGGGCTGGTGTGAATGTACCTGATGAAGCAGGACAGAGAGCCCTAGAGAAAGCATTAGCTGAAAAGGTACGTTTTTTACGATGACTCTTGATACTCTCAAATTTGTTCAATAATGCTACATTGACATCACATATGAACCCTTTGAATTTTGCCTGAAGTCTATATGATCACACAATTTAAGTAACTTCCATGCTTACTAAGTTTCTGATTGCAGAAATGCATACCGGTCTTTCTTGATGAGGAGATTGTTCATCAGTATTACAATGGCTACTGTAACAACATCTTGTGGCCTCTATTTCATTATCTTGGTCTCCCACAAGAAGACCGTCTTGCAACAACACGAAGTTTTCAGTCACAGTTTGATGCATATAAGAAGGCAAACCAAATGTTTGCTGATGTTGTAAACAAATATTATGAAGAGGGAGATGTTGTTTGGTGTCACGATTATCACTTGATGTTTCTCCCAAAATGTCTTAAAGAGCACAATAATACGATGAAAGTTGGTTGGTTCCTTCACACCCCATTTCCATCCTCAGAAATACATAGAACTCTACCATCTCGTTCAGAGCTGCTGAGATCTGTTCTTGCAGCTGATTTAGTTGGGTAAGCCGTTTATTTGTGTTGTGCTGTCTTTTCACGTGCATGCCACGTTTTAATGTTTCCTTATTACCTCCTACGGTAAGACTGGAACCTCTTTCTTATTTAAAATAAGAATCAAAATAAATTTTCATTCTCTAAATGTCGTGATAGTGGAAAAAAGGAAAATGAAGCTTATTTATTTGATCTCTGGTGCATGGATTCTTATTATAGCACATAAGTCTGTAATGAAAGCTGGATTTTCTATTCATCAAAGGATTGACCACCTTAGCCTGTATTTTATTGCCAATAGCTTTGTCTCATCGATTCTAATATCTTATCACAATAATTTGAGTTTCTTCATTATGTGGATTTCCAACTTATAGTTCTCATCTCACATGTGCTACCATCTTCTTAAGGGTCTGCTAGGAAGCAGTTTTCTTTCTCGTTCTTTATATTTCTCTAATATCTTGTAATAATTCAGCACGAATTATGTATATTATGTGGATTTTCAACTTATTATTATTCCCTTTTGTCACACATTCTGCTTTTTAAAGTTCAGCTTAGTCACAACATTCTTTTCTCTTGTGTGACTGTTGCTTATTTCAAGCTGTGGACCAAAATGACACTTCATTTCTCCTACAGTTTCCACACATACGATTATGCCAGGCATTTTGTTAGCGCCTGCACCCGTATTCTTGGATTGGAAGGCACACCTGAAGGAGTAGAGGATCAAGGAAAACTCACTCGCATAGCTGCTGTAAGACCAATTGATAATTGTTTTTCTTCCCTTCATTGTAGTGTTGTGCAGAAAATTCTATTATTGCAACAGAAGTGTCGCTGCAGTCATTTGCAATTTAATATGTTGCATTTTTTTCGTTTGGTCTTCAAAATACAGTTTCCTATTGGAATAGATTCTGAACGATTCATACGAGCCTTGAAACTCCCTCAAGTCCAGGATCACATTAAAGAACTACAAGAAAGATTTGCAGGAAGAAAGGTAAGAGTTTGTTTTCCTTCTAGCCCTAAAGATTCCCGTTTTCCTATCACTTCCGTTGCTGTATGAATTCTATATACTAAAGGTTTGCAGAACTTTAGGCCTTTTGCAGTATTTGTAAGTGTTCTCGGTTAAGCTTGTTCTTAAACTTCATTTTGCTTCCTATGTCTTACAGTTTTAAATCTCTTCATTCATGAGAAAAATTAGTGGAAGTGATCACTGCATTGTTTGTCCTAAGGTTACTTGGGTAACTCTGTGTTCTCCCAGTTCTTCTGATGCAACTGACATCACCAGGTAATGCTGGGTGTTGATCGTCTTGATATGATTAAGGGAATACCCCAAAAGATTTTGGCATTTGAAAAATTTCTTGAAGAAAATCCAAAGTGGCGTGATAAAGTAGTTTTGCTGCAAATTGCAGTGCCAACAAGAACAGATGTTCCCGAGTGTACGATCATTCTTTCTTAAACATACATTATGTACGAGTTGTCAAGCTATTCTGAATTTTAGTTCGAAATTGATATTTCAAGGGAAAAATGTCTCATCTTTTTAGTTTGAAATACAGTATTACTGTGTTATCTCGAAAAGGAGGAATGAAGCATTTTGTCTTATTTGATGTAACAGATCAAAAGCTAACGAGTCAGGTTCATGAGATCGTCGGGCGAATTAATGGGAGATTTGGCACTCTTAGTGCAGTTCCAATACATCATCTAGTAGGTGTTCCCAATTGATTCTATTTGCATGGTTGTAAGTTGAAATGTTCAAGGTAGTTGCATTAATTTCTGGTCTCAGAATTCGTATCTTTATTATTTAGTCAGGGAAGAGGATCTTTTATATATATCTATATATATATTTTATCAGCAGTCCATGTTCATGTTGGAGAACCTCGACTAATTTCATTTCTTGAAACTGAAAAACTGTTGTCATTCTTTGTAGTACCATATTCAATTAGGTATGCTTAGTTTAAAATGTTTATTTCCATTAAACAGACAGAACATTGTTTCTGGCAGACTGTAAACTACGTCAACATTGTGGTTCTCCTACTCTTTCTATTACACGATCCTCTTCTGTCGTTTAACATAAATCATAGTGTAAAATCTTTTTGCATCAATTATGACTGTCTACGTGAATACAACTATTCTTGAAACTTAATACTAGAATTTATATTTTTTAAATAGTGATCCGATTACTAATTTGATGATGGATCAAACAAAGACTTATGAAATGCTTTCTTCATTTACAGGATCGTTCACTCGACTTCCATGCATTATGTGCTTTATATGCTGTCACCGGTAATGTTCTCTCTGGTGTAATTTTCATGTTTGAGATCTAATATATTCCTAAGTACCCTGCCTACTTGTAAATTCGATAGAAACCACGTGGCACCAAGAAAGAAATTCTAAATTGCATAGAAAGAAAATATGGCCAGTTGAATAGTTGAGAAACCTGAGGCATATGGTTAACCTTACCAGTAAACTATTTCATGTACCAAAATATATGCCTAACAAACATGATGTAACTGACCTAGTGATGAAGCAAGTGATGCCTCGATAATTGATTGATGATATGGCAAGAATTATTCATGCATGTTCACCGATTTCTTGGGTAGTTTCTTACAGTTGACTCTGACCTATGAGTAGTGCAATTAGTAGGCTATCTATGTTCAGCTAATCCCGTGAACATTATTGTCTATGTTTAGGTTTTGACACATGTACATCTTTAATTTTACCTTTGTCCTTTTTCAATTCTTACGCAGATGTGGCACTAGTTACATCTTTGAGAGACGGAATGAATCTTGTGAGCTATGAGTTTGTTGCCTGTCAAGCTTCCAAGAAAGGTGTTCTTATTCTAAGTGAGGTACTCCACGTTTTAGTTTCATTAAGATTTTGAAAGATTAAGCTGGATCTGAGCAGCTTATGATACCATTTCTGATGCTGTAATATGACGATCTTTGTAATTTTTTTGTAGTTTGCAGGCGCAGCACAGTCATTAGGTGCCGGAGCTATTTTAGTTAATCCATGGAATATCACTGAAGTTGCTGCTTCAATTGGTTATGCTTTGAATATGCCAGCTGATGAAAGAGAAAGACGACACCATCATAATTTTATGCATGTTACAACTCATACATCCCAAGAATGGGCTGCAACATTTGTGAGGTATTGATATGCACTGGTGACATTAATTTGCATCTAGCTTAATTCTCAACTGTATAAGCTTCTTGTCTGTTGAACTTCAAGCCATAGCTAACATGTTTTAACTTCCATGTCCCACTTCTACTTGCCAAATGAGGATTTTATGTAATGGAAGCTTTCTATTCGCTTCTATTACATAACTTTCATGTTCAAAGATATCATGTTCGAGACTTTGATGAAATTATATTTCTTTAAAAATTCTCACGTAACTTAGGCAGCAAGAAGCATATGGAGAGTAATGATAAAGAAGTTTAGATCCTCACAATTGCTCCTTCACTATCAGGATCTCTTGTATGGGCAAAATTGTGAAACGTAATCTAAGCATGTAACATTATATGAAAATGAATCGGTTGACAATCTGGCCAAAACCAATTGATACTTTATTTCTTCTGCAATTTGTCCTTGAGAAATAATTTTGTTAGGAGAAAACCGCACTTGCTGTTTGTCACGTTTCTGGGTATGGTTTAGGACACTCTCTCGCAATGTTTGACTTTCAAGTTTTTTGTCTCAAGTTTTATACAAATTAATAAGTTCTCTTGGCTGTAGCGAACTCAACGACACCATAGTTGAAGCTCAGATCAGAACCAGACAGATACCACCTTTACTTCCAATTAGAGAAGCAGTGAACTGTTATTCTCGATCACATAATCGATTGATTATTTTGGTATACTCCCTAAATCACCAAAACTATAACGAATGCAAATGTGCAATAAACTGCATGTTTAACTGGTTTTTCTTTGATTTTTGTTCTATACTTTATTTTCCAGGGTTTCAATGCTACCTTAACAGAAGCACTTGATGCCCTTGGAAGAAGATATGGCCAAATTAGAGACATGGATCTTAGATTACATCCAGATGTGAAAGAGCCCTTGAAGAAGCTTTGCGATGACCAGAATACTACAGTGGTTGTCCTCAGTGGGAGTGACAGAAGTGTCCTAGATGATGTACACTTCTTCTTCTGCTTTAATGCCTACTAATCCTTCTGTATCTTGGTTTGGACTTGAAATATGTTTCATTGCAGAATTTTGGCAACTACAACATGTGGTTGGCAGCAGAAAACGGGATGTTCTTACGTCCTACAAAGGGTGAATGGATGACGACAATGCCTGAAAATTTACATATGGATTGGGTTGAGAGTGTTAAGGTATGAACTAGGAAGAGTGATACAATACTATATTATTTTTTCATTTACTTCCATTACCTTCCTTTTGGTTTCTTATATCTGCTCATGAATGTTAGCATGTATTCGAATATTTTACTGAAAGAACTCCGAGATCCCATTTCGAGCTTCGTGAAACTTCACTGGTGTGGAACTACAAATATGCAGGTATGTAGCATTTACCATATTAATGAAATTAATTCTAGAATTTTTGTAGTTAACTGACTTGTACTGACCTAGATGTTGAGTTTGGAAGACTTCAAGCGAGGGACTTGTTGCAGCATCTATGGACTGGTCCAATCTCAAATGCATCAGTTGATGTGGTGCAAGGCAGTCGCTCAGTCGAGGTTCGAGCAGTTGGTGTTACAAAGGTGTGTTAAAGATTTTAAAAATGACAACTTAACTTTCAACAGAATTTCAAGGTTTGCTCGTAAGATATGACTGCATAGTGCATATCAAGAAAATGAAATCTCAGATGAGCTTTGTACGTGAAGAGGAGGAAAAAAGGAACACAAAGAAATGAAATGATGATGAAATAATGAAATCATTAACTATTGAACATTTGTGTGAAAACAGGGTGCTGCCATTGATCGAATATTGGGAGAAATAGTTCGTGACAAAGGCATAAACAAGCCTATTGACTATGTTCTCTGTGTTGGACACTTCCTAACCAAGGTATATACAAACATATTCATCAAAGATCCATCACTCAAGTAAAAACAACTGTCTAGTTTTTCTTATTTCCATACACACTCGTACATTCTCCTGTGATGTTTCAGGATGAAGATGTCTATACATTTTTCGAACCCGACCTTCCTATCGAAGTGCCAGCTGCAGCAGCGAGAAATACAGTCACCAATTCTTTTGGAGGAGTACCAGCACCAAAGATCTCAAACAATGGAGTCTCACCAAGCAGGTCAGCACGTCTCAAGAAACAACGCTCCCTTACCATTTTAGAAAAAAGAGCAAATACCCATGGGAGTGCAGTGTTTTGGAGGCCTGTAGTTCAGGATCGATTGTCGCTGCACGAGGGTTCGTCTGTTCTCGATCTCAAGGGCGACGATTACTTCTCCTGTGCCGTGGGACGGAAAAGATCCAACGCAAGATATCTTCTTGGATCATCAGATGATGTTGTCACACTTGTGAAAGAGTTGTCAGAATGTTCAGTGTCAAATTTGAGTTAGATGAACAAATTTGTGGTTTTAGAATCAATCATAGGGTGAATTCTCCATGGTCAAATTGACAGTGTATTTTAGTGAATAGCAAGCAATAAGTTGACATCCTTTTTTCCTTTCATTTCCCTTTGATAAAAATACCGTTCAATTAGATGTAACTGAAGAACACAACCCCACATAAATACAAATTTCAAAACCTTCATCTTTTTTTTACACAAACCCATATCCAATTTCAGAGCTTTTTTTTATTAATTAACGATCATATTCAATTCATCCACCCACTAATAGAAATCAATAACAAATGAACCCTAACAGATTTGGTAACGTTCTTGTCCTCGTTCTCTATTTCCTGTTATGTGTTCCATGTTTCTTCTCTTTTAGAACAAGTAACAGAAATGTGTTTGATAATTATTTATGTTTATTGTTTCTTAAAATAAAATAGAAATAGAAAATGTGTTTGATAATTGTTTCTTGTTTTCTTATATTTTTTTAGGTTTATTTTTTATTTATTCATGTTATTTTATTCACATCTAATTCAATTAAACATTACACCACTCACTTTATCAAACCTAGATAAGGAAGATTGATTTTCTGGTAATCTTATGGAGATCAAGATGAAGATTGAGATCTAAAGGACAGGACCGACGTGGAGGAAGACAAAAACCAATGATGAAGAGGAGGACCGAAATCCACAGCGAAAAGGAAGACAAAGACCCACACGACGAAAACAAGTATATAACAACATTTTAAAAAATTGCAAATATAGCAAAACTTGTCAAAATCTATCAATGATAGAGTCTATCACTGATAGATCATGTTGTAAAAATTGGTCTATCACCGATAGATCATACGAACATCAGTGATACAAGTCTATCAGCGATAGTTTTTGCTATATTTGCAATTTTAGCTATATCCTTAACTATTATTCCTCAAATGGTCATTCATTACAATTACCCTATGTTATTCATACATAGTTTGAATTGAGCTTTAATTTAATCTCGACTGAAATATTGATATAACAAATGATTTATCCATGAGCTTAAACTTTTAGGTTCAATGGTGATTTAATATGGCATGAGAGTAGGAAGTCTTGTATTCAAACTCATTTACTTAACCCATTAATTACCATAAGTTTTGAGGCAAATGATTTCCCTTTATATTTTTAAAGAGTTTATCCAAGTCTTTTAAAACCTACACTACACATGGACGATTTTCTTATCCGACAATCTTTGCAAAAGGTAAAAGTTGTGGGTTTTGGGGTCTGGGGTTTTTGAAGTTCCACTTCTTGTTTTGCATTACTACCTCATTTTTACTCAAAAGACCTACCTAATTCTGCAGAGATGTTCGGGCCTCTAACTTCAAGCGGGTGGAGTGGGCTATTATTGTTCACTCCATGTTTGGGACTCCAATTATAATGTTTGACATTTCCAACTAATTAACTATATTAATAATATTCCAAAATTCTTTTTATTGCAATGTTTATTATTTTCTACCTAGACTAAAATAGTTTGAACCACAAACACAGACAATTATAACCTACAAACTATTATAACCCACAACTTATAGTAACTACTAGCTATAATAACCAACTTAGCATTTGAACATTATTCCCTAGTTTATAACTCGGATCTTAACGTAATTTCCTAATTAACTTTCAGATGTACCTTATATTATTCTGTTCGTCATCTCCTTCTGCAACACTAAATATATTGAAAGTTTTCCTTCTCAAACAAATGATACTTTCTGACAGCATAAGGGTCTCAAATGAGTTGGGAGCAGGCAATTTTGACAAAGCCAAAACTACCATGTTTGCAACTCTCAAGCTTTCTGTTCTCCTTCCTCTGCTGGTTGTTTTAGCACTTGCATTTGGTCATAACACCTAGCCTACCTTCATCAATAGCATTACAATAATGGATGAGTTTTCTTCCATGGTGCCATTTCTTGCTATCTCAATAACGCTCGACTCAATGCAAGACGCCATATCAGGTTCGGTACTAAAGAAAACATTCTTCCCATTCATCAGTGCCATCTTTCTTATAATTACCATTCAAGTGCAGGGGTAGCTAGAGGCTATGGGTGGCAACACTTGACTGTATACATAAACTTGTCCATGTTCTACTTTATCGGTGTAACAATGTCAATCCTTCTTGGGTTTAAATTTAGATTATATGTTAAGGTGACAAACTTTACACGCAATGTGGTTGATAATTGTTTCTTGTTTTTTTTAAAAAAAAAAAAACAGAAAATGTGGTTGATAATTGTTTCTTGTTTCCTTATTTTCTATGAGATTTATTTTTATTTATTCACATCTAATTCAATTAAGCATTACACCACTAACTTTATTAAACCTAGATACAAAGATCTTCTAGTAATCTTATGGAGATCGAGATGAAGATTGAGATCTGAAGGACAAAACTTGCGAGGAGGAAGACAAAAACATGTGATGAAAAGAAGGACCGAAATCCACAACAAAAGGGAAGACAAAGACCTACGACAAAAACACAGATCTAGCAAAAACCCACAGATTCGACAAAAACCTACAACGAAATGTCAGATTCCGCGCAAAGAGGAAGAGAAAAACCCAGAACCGACGAAGAGGGAAGACGATGAGAGGCGAAAAGGAAGATGACAAAGACAATGAGAGAAAGAGGAAGACGATAGTTATTTGGAGAAAACGATAGAGATAAGAGAAAGAAAAAGAAAATAACATGGAAAATGGAAAAGTAAAATGAAATAGAAAAATAATTGAGAAAAAAGAAAAGAAAACCAATAAAAATATTGAGAGAAAAAAGAACCAATAGAAGTAATTGAGAAAAAAAAAAGTAAAATTAAACCAATAAAAATAATTGAGAAACTAAACGAGAGAAACTATTTTTTTCCAATAATTTCTTATAAAATAGAAAACATTTTTTTTTTAAGAACAAACAGGAACGTTACCAAATACCTTCGTTTCTTAAAAAATAAAACAAAAACAGGAAACAGAACGTTGTCAAACAGACTCTAAATGGATGAGTATCCGGAATAAATCCCAAGATGGATTGTCGTCTTCCTCGTGGAAAAAAAAACAATGAATCGAGAGAAGGGAGAAATTCTCAAACCCCAATATAGGAATTCAAGCTTCTTTTTTGGGAAATTGCTAGAAAATGAGCTTATAAATGTAAGAAAAATATGAAAACAAGGAAGTTGGAAAGAAGAAGGAAGCCATAGGCATAGCCATGGAGAAAATCCAGAAATGTGTGAAGGGTAAGATTGTTTGGAGTGATCAAGTAGGAGCTCTTGTTTGGAGTTCTTTTGATAGGAAAAGGAATGATTATAAAATATGCTCATTTCACATCTATTTTAAAAGCAATATTCTACTGCTTTTAGATTCAAACTAATCAGTAGAGAGTTAACTTTGAATGAGCAAATATAGCATTGATTCCTCTATTAATTATCATATCGCACATAAAGAGTAGGATATACCTTTAATTTGATGAGATCAACATCATTACACAAAACACTTCTTCTGGGACACATTTTTTTTAAAAATGTCCACTAAATAAATTTTGGTTTTAAAGCACCTTGAAGAATGTATTTATCAGTAACTTTAAAATGCTTCCCCCACCAACTACTCGAGTACTTACCATCATTTCTTCTTCTTCTTCTCAAAATCACTTTTTGTGACTACCAAACATTAATCATTTCTTTTAAATATAAAATAAGGTTTTTCACAATAATTTGACACCAATATAAATATGTCCTCTTACAGAGCAACACATAACATATCAGAAACTCAAATGAAAGTTCTAGTGCACTCTTTATATACGTCTAACTCTTAAGATAATTTATTGTTGTTGCACTCAGATGGAACTAAGCTTCGTAGTGAGTAGCGGATATCTTTCTATTCAAATGTAAATGCCTCTAATTTTATCGATAGGAATCAAACTGACTTGACTTTGAATAGGTAGTACTACTATGGTCCAAAATGTTTTAGAAATGAAGATATCTAACAAACCTTACTTTTATTTATTTATCTTCTCTCTTTTCAAAACTTGGGTGGGGTGCCCATACCCCAAACCATAAGTCTAATGTTTGGTTTATAAAATTTGGGCCATTCAATCACTACACAACTCTCCATCGCTAGCTTCAAACTCCACAGCAGAGCTGCCATGGCCGACGACCATCCCCCACTCCAAAATCCCCAAAAACTTCCATTAAAATACCGCCTCCTCCTCCGTCTTCGCTCCTTCGTCTCCCACAAAGCTCTCCGCCCCAACATGACCGTCAATCGCTCTCTCATCTCCCTCTTCGAGTCCAAAGTCTCCTCCTCCTCCACCCCTCGCGACGGCGTTTTCACTTGCGACACCGTCATCGATCCCTCTCGCAACCTCTGGTTCCGCCTTTTCGTCCCTTCCTCCACTCCCCACGACCTCCCCATCCCTCTCCTCGTCTACTTTCACGGCGGCGGATTTGTCTTCTTTTCCCCTGATTCCCTCCCCTTCGATATTCTCTGTCGCAAACTCGCTCGCGAACTTCAAGCCGTCGTTGTATCTGTCAATTACCGCCTCTCTCCCGAGCATCGCTATCCTTCTCAGTACGAAGACGGATTCGACGCTTTGAAATTCATCGACGATTTGGATTCTAGCGCGTTTCCGGAGAAATCTGATTTCAGCCGCTGTTTTATCGCTGGAGATAGTGCCGGCGGAAACATAGCGCACCATGTCATAGTCAGATCTAGCGATTACAAGTTCAAGAAGGTGAAGATCAGAGGTTTAATTGCGATTCAACCGTTCTTCGGTGGAGAGGAGCGGACAGAATCGGAGATTCGATTCGGAGAAACGCCGACTTTGAATTTGGAGCGGGCGGATTGGTACTGGAAAGCGTTTTTGCCTGATGGAGCGAACCGAAACCATGTGGCG
The DNA here is from genome assembly GCF_000004075.3 of Cucumis sativus. Taxonomy (NCBI): domain Eukaryota; kingdom Viridiplantae; phylum Streptophyta; class Magnoliopsida; order Cucurbitales; family Cucurbitaceae; genus Cucumis; species Cucumis sativus. The sequence goes on along the minus strand of NC_026655.2, from coordinate 19,944,179 downwards.
GCGCACGTGTTTGGAGAGAAGGGTGTAAAGATTTCGGGGGTGAAGCTTCCGGCGACGCTTGTGATCGTGGGAGGATCAGATCAGTTGCGAGATTGGGATAGGAAGTATTACGAGTGGTTGAAGAAGGGCGGAAAAGAAGTGGAGATGGTGGAATATGCTAATGCGATTCATGGATTTTATGCCATTCCTGAACTGCCCGAAACTTCGTTGCTGATTGAAGAAGCTAAGAATTTCATTGGCAGAATAGGGAGCAGTGTAAATGATGAATTGAAGTGAAGATGACGATTGATCCCATCATTCTTCTCATCTTTTCCACCAGAAAAGTAGGAGATTGCAATATCCTCGTTATCAACCGACGCTCAAATTATTCAAATTAAAATTACTTTTCTCCTCTTCAACAAATCCTTCTTTAAGATAATTTCTCTAAACTAAATGGTAGTTTTTATTGTTTTTTTTTTTTTTTAATTTATAAGTACCTAAGTGTTATAAAATATAATATCAAAATAGATCAATTTGAGAATACTCATATTCACCACGCCGTTTTATTAAATTCATTTTATATAGTTCAATTAATTTTAGGAATAATTGAACAAACCATCTCTGAAGTATGGGTTTTGTTACCATTACACTCAACTCTTCCAAACTTTGTGAAGTGTTGCAATTAATCCATTAGATTAAAATTGGGTGTCTCACGTAGGCATAGTCGAGGCAAATTTGTCCTAAGAGAAAAAAAATTCTAATTAGATAGAAAGTTGGAGAGTAACAAAGGAGAAAGAGGAAAAGGTGATCAATTTGCATGTTTTGGTTGCTCCTTTACCACATCAAACGTAGTGGTCGTCGCTGTGTTTGCAGGGAAATAAATTTGATAATCCACACCAATTAATAACTGTTGATTAATGGCTCGTGAAGTTATGGATCAATCCATTTCTATATAATTAGTGGATAACACGTGTATGCACGTTAATTTTTCACACAAATAGTATGAAGTTATATTTATTTACATCTGATTTTTTAAAATAAATTTTAGGAACGACTTTTGGAAATACATTTTTCAGTTTCATTTCTAGAGAGATCTCTTACTAAAGACTTGTTATATGCGTGTAGAAATCGAATGAACTAAAATATATAATGAATTTGACAGTATGACTATGAAACAATCAATTCAATCAAATTTTATATTGATTAGTAGAGTTTTTTTTTATACGTATCAATTACATATCGAATATTTAAATGAATTGGAATTTTGGACATTGGCATTGAATTGATTATTATTTGGACAATTATGCTAATTCTAATATATTTTATGTATTTCTATCATATTCGAGAAGTATAATTATTTAACAAATTTTTCGAAAATTATGATTTAGTTATTATTTTGAAATGAATAATTAAATTTAAATGAAAATATATTATTAAAATAATAATTTTTTTTTTCCATTTGATCACTCAATTACAAGATCCATAATATACTATTGTGGTAAGCACATTCTACATTTTACATGATAAAAAAGGTACTTAATTACAAAAGCAATAATTAGAAATTGAAAAACCTAGTTCTTTGGCATCCTCATGCCACTTTGTTATTTTTTAAAAATGAAGCTTATGATCGTTGTCTCTTTAGTCTTCCACTTTTACATCCTTCATCCTTGAATTCTCATCATCTTTTTTATTTGGTTGACTGCTTGTTCTTAGGTATCGCAAAAATATGACGAAGGTTCGTGGACTTTTGTAGCTTTGGCTAACAAATCTTCATTTGAACTTATTGAAAGACTAATTTCTTTCTACCCTAACTTTTTGTTATGACTTTGAACATGATCATAAAAGAAAAGAATGAGATATTTGTACCTAAATATTTGAAAAGGGAAAGAATTTGAAAGATTGAAATAAATATAAAAAAATTAATATGAGATAAGAGAATGTGAATAGATGGGAGATGAAGGGATATGAATGGTTTTAGAGAAATGTTAATGATATAATTAATTGGAGAGAAAAAGTTAAAATTATTAATATCCAGTTATTTATTAATAACTAATTTCAAATTAAAACATAAATAAAAAGTAAATTACAATGAAACCAAATTAGAAAAGAAACAAATCTAATAAGAAGAAGGACAAAATTAGAAACAAAAAGTTTCTCCTCGTCCACACTTTTATATATACCATAGAAGATTACGAGGTCTCATAAAATTTAAGGCATGCACATACAAACTTCTATATTCTCTAGCTATCAATATACTAACTTGATTGTCGAGTATTGATAGCCAAACATCACATTGGTACGAGTTTCTTTATATTGTAAAGCATTGATTTTTTATATTCCATCACAAAAATTACAAATTCACTGTTGATACCAAATTTTGGCATCAGCTAAGGTTATATAATTGGTTTATCTTAAACTTTGATACTACGTACACTACATTAAATCTATTGAAATTTGATATATGTCAAAACCTAGAAACAATTGGTTGTTGTGCAGCAGAAAACTAATTGTCTTGAGAATAAAGTTAATTGTCAAAACCAAGGTTGGATCGAGTACATGATTTTAGTTTGATTTGTAAACGTTGTTCCTCCCAAATGTTAATACACTCACATCCAACCTACAGTACTCGATCAAATCAAGATACCTTCTCCTGCGAACAAAAAGACAGAGAAAAAGAAGAGAATTTTTTCAAGATGAAAAATTTAGAGATTGCATGATTTCAATAAAGAAAAATAAATGACTGAAAATATTACAGCCGGATATTAAAAATATTATGCTGAAAAATCATCTGATGTCAAATGCGGATGTTAATTATAAGATCATTTTCTTTGAGGCTGCATCTGCAGAAATCAATGTCCTAAAACAGTATAAACCCAACTAATCAGATCTCCACCACTTATAATGAAAATTTGTGTTAAGCAATATGCCATGATTTGAACTAACTCAGGGTTACCACCTTCAGAATTTGGAGTAGCTAGCATGAAGTAAAGCTATCTTCGTACTGCTTTTACTCCATTTTTCTAACCCCTTCTATATGCACTTTGGAAAATATCACTACAAGAACTCATTACATTCGACCCACCTAAACATGTCAGGAAAAGAAAAAAGGTGTTGATTAATAGTACTCATCCAAAATTTCATTAGAGACATGTTCTACCGACCCTAAAAACTAAAGAAGACGACAAAGATCCTCTCCCCCACAAGAAATTAGCCATGGGCTACTAAATCTCCACTGCATTGATGTATCAAATAAGGTATTAATCAAAATCAAACAAAGCAAATCAAAATGGAAGTCTAATTTATCTATTTTAAAAAATGGAACAACTAACCCCTACTTGATCTATTGAAATTTAAAGCTCTACAAACTTTATATTTTATGCAAAATTTTAAAGGATTATATCCGTTAGAAATTTATGTTCAACACCAAAGTTGCTATGAATTTGTAACGTAGAAGAACGATCAACATTAATCTCTTAAAAAAAGAAACAAAGTAGAGTCATAAGTAGGTTGGATGTATAAAAAAAATAGTTATGCACTTAAATGAGCATAATAATGGCTCACCCATGCATGCACGTTGGCTTGTCTACCAAATGTTCAAAATTGGGTGATAAAAGATGTATGTGGTTTGTCAGAAAAAGATATGTGTGCTTTCTCATCACCATAAGTTGCTCTTTTGAATTTTAAATATTGAAGCTTGTGTTAATGACTAACAAATGCATCATTCCTCACACCCGTTACTCTTCACCATTTTTGCTTCTATCAATCTACAACCTAAAACTAATAGTTATACCAAATAAAAAACAATGCAAGGTCTAAATTGATATATTATATATGAAAATTTAAAATTTAAATTAATACGTTTATGAAAAAGTTCAAGATTTTAATTTGATATAACTATTAGTTTGGGGTTTAAATGGATATAACTCTAATATTTGTGGTTTAAATTGATATAATTACTTATGTAGAATTTAAATTGACATGACTCTCCAAACTACAAGGTTTAAATAATCGATACATTTAGTTTAACACTTCAAGTATATTACTTATGATGGTTGAGGAGAAGGAATATTGAGACTATTTATAGAATTCATTATTTAATGTCATCGGTTGGTATATGTGCATTTTAACATCATTAGTGCATGTGTAGTTGTTGAAATAAAGCTAAGACATGGACGAAAGTGGATGTCTCTGTTCCAGTTCAATAACAAGCCAAAAAAATAAAAATAAAGGAAAGTTAATTATGTAAGATTATCGTTTCTTGGTAGGGATTAGAAAATTCATATGGACTAAGATAAACCCTAACTCAAATCCTGTATAAATACTTTTTATAGCTTCACATGTAAGGTATCTAAAAAGTTCAAACTTCTTCTCTTTCTTTATAATTCTCTTACTAACTTAATTAGCATTTGAGTCGGTCGTGACATGATTGCGATGCGAAGCTGTCGACGTTTTCGTTTATTTAATTTTTTTAAAAAAAATGTTTGGAATCGTCACCAAACATATTAAGGTGTGATTGGTAACCCAAAAAAAAAATGATCTATGTAAATTTATGAGATCTAAAGTTTAGGAGTCAGTTGTGTGTAGAGAAGTGTTAGCACCCTACAACATCCATAAAATGGTTATCCTATTTTATCTTTTAAACTAAATTAAAGAGATTCACGGAACAAAGTTTTTTATTTTGTTTTTTTTAAATGTCATGTGGTTATCATGTGTCTCAACCTACTCCGACTCCCAGGAGGCGTCAACAGTCTCGAAACTTGGAGTTAGAGAGGTACGTTCACATAAATAATAAAATTCCAATTACCATAGCTCCAGGAGCGGAGAAGCCAATATCTCCACACGCTGTCCGGTTCAGCACAACACCATTAGCGTGTGTGAGAAATACATTTTTAGTCCACTATGTTAAGTGGAATGATGTTGGGAGAGAATACATTGAGATAGTTAAAGGCAAATTCAAAATTGCATTAGTTTTTCCTTTGAGACATACACCTCGTTATATAAAGAAAACTAATATATGTGATTTTTTTTCGTTCGTAGCGCTTTTTCGTGCTTGATTTCAACGATCAAGCCCTTACTAGATTTGTTGAGTATCAGATGCTCACATCTTTTAAAAAGTTCAGGGGTGACTGTCACCAACATTTCAAACGGTTCAAAGATCCAGAACAGGCATGTGCCAACCCACCTAACATATTGGTGGAATATATTGAAGATTGGCACTTCCTCTGCGATCACTACATGAGTCGTGCATTTCATGTGAGATTTACGAATTCCAATTATATATGTTATTTTACTTAATTTTCTTTACGAGTGTGTGTACTCTTAACAAACATATTTTCATGCAGGAGCAACACAGATGAACAAGGTTGCTAGGTAGAAGCAGTCTTACTCTCATAGTAGTGAGTCGAAGTCGTTTCTACAACAACAACATGACCTTGCTGAAGAACGAAGTATACCAGTCGACCGACTTGAATTATTCAAAGAAATCCACGCTCGGAGTGGAGAATTCATTTCGCCTGCAGTTGCGGATGCGCATGTTAGTTTGAACTTGATTTTCTCTAACTCATAACTTAAGTAAAATTTTATTTCTTATAGAGTCAAATGTTGGCACTTCAGTCCCAGTCTACCCAAGAGGGTTCTCAGCCACTCTCTGATGATGATATTTGCGAGATGGTTTTGGGTAAGCGTCCGGGCTACTTAAAAGGTCTTGGTTGGGGACCTAAGTCGAAGTCCCGCAGAAGTTCAGGTAGCAGTTCTACGACCACTTCTTCACATTCTACAGCGGTTAAAGAAGCTAATGCAATCCTCATTGAGCAACAACGACTAGAGATTCAAGAAACTAAACGCATGATTGAAGAGCAGAGAAAGTTCTCCGAGATGCAGTCTAGACAAATGGAAGAAATGATAAAGAAGATTGAAGAATTGAGTCGGACACATGGAGGGTCATGAGGTCTCCGCGGCTTTTCTACTTTCTTGTTTTATTGCTTTCTTGCTTTAATTTCATTTTTCAAATTTAAGACTATGTTCTTCTGACATTTATGTCATTATAATACAATTTCAATTTCGATATTTTGATTGTTCAGTTTTAATTTAAATTACAAAGGAAACAAAAAAAAAAAACAAAAAAACAAAATTTTAATAATAATAATAATATTTTAAAAAAATAAAAGTTATTCCCAACATAGAACATGCGTAGAGAAAAAGGTTTATTTTCGACGCATACGAACTGCGTCGGAGGATCATTTCCCGACGCACTGTCACCCGTCGCAAGGACAACATCGGTGGATCCCAATGGGTAAGCCGACGAATAAAATATGTCGCTGAAAATGACATCGGGAAATATGAACCGTCGACGTACGTTTGTGGTGCGTCAGAGATGGGTCTCCCAACATAGTTGACCTGACGCATCGCTCAACATTGCAAAATACGTCGGGAGACTCTTCCCCGACGTTCCAGACATTATTTCCCAATGTTGTAGCGCGTCGGAAAATCCACACTCTCTTGTAGTTTAACACCTTCCCTAGGTCCCAACAAAGGCACACTATAAAAATCTTCACAGCTATAAATCACTGCCTTCAAAGGTATCCATTGAGTCTTCCATATGACATTTTCAGAACTCATTTTTGAAAAGAAAGACACCTAAGTCTCCTTCCTTGGATATGTTGGGTCCTAAACTAACATACTAAACTCACTAATTGTGCTCATTAAGTTCCATGGGCTACTGAAATCTAATTTTGGACACCTAAACTCTGTCAGAAATTTGATATGGTTGTGTATTCATATATATAATAAAAGAACACAACAATTCAATTTTCCTGCCCCTCTATTTCTACAATAGTTAATGGATCAAGAAGTTTAAACCAATATAGATATAATAGAATCAACTCCTTGTTCTATTTCAAAAAATAATCTGATCACTTTTTCATCAACATAATCTTCTACTTTAGAAAAAATCACCGCTCCATAAATGCACAACGCCACTTTTTAAAATTGAAGTTTTTTTTTCTCAAGTCATATCAAGGTGAAATTACCTAAATAAATTATTTTACATGATTGGAATTCACTTTCCTTATAGCTACTCTCTGATTATTTTGTTGCTCTGAATCATGAACACAAGCAAGGTCCTCCCTTTATTTTCTTTTTCCTAAAAATGAGAAAAAGCTATGAATGTTAAAATTTTGAAACAACTTTTATTTATTTAAAAGCTGTAAACCATCTCCTATTATCCTATCTCTCAAGGAAGAACAGAACTCTACTCCTTCAAAGTTTCTAACTAACTTTCCCGCCCAACAATTGTTCTTTATTTAACTAAATTTGAAGAAGTCATCCTCAAACTCAAATCGCTCTAGGTGAACTACTTTGAACGATTCCATAGTTTAGGTTAAAGTTTTCAGTTTATGTTTTCAGTTTTTAGTTTGAAATTTGACATGGATGGAAAACTATGTAGTTTTGGTGTTTTTATGTGGTCACACTTTTCCTTGATTTTCACACGCTGAAAGTTATCACTGATAGGTACTAGAAAAGAGAGTAAGATCTTTTCTTCAACAATGTGAGTTTGTGTCACCTTTATTAGATAGTCAAATGACACATTCTCTTCTCCACCCTTAACTTTTATATGTTTTTTAAATTTCGTGGCATAGACGGTTTTTAAAATTTTTGACAAAGTCTATTTTGTTGTTTGCTTAGGGTTAAAGAAATAAACAATTTTCCTTTCTTTTTCAAGCATGTTAAGCATCGTCTGATATTCTTCTATGGTTGGCAGTAAATCACACGACCCAAACATGAAACAACGGATCCCAAAAATTAATTATGTCTCTTAAAGAAAAATAATTCACCGGTATGTACATCAACTTTTCTATATGTTCATACTTCTTTGAAAACATGAATCTTCATTGAGGTATCAATGCCTCCCAGATCATTTTTAGTTTTACTAAATCATTTTGTGTAAAAGAGAGCTGACACCTAAATATTATTGATACTTGAGAAGAAATGTTTATGACATCTCCAAATTTTTGTTGCATCTCTTCAGCCCATTTAAGAACATTGTTTGGCTCATCAAACTTATATTTAAAAGATGAATGTATTGACATATTGGACATCTTGGTATTTCAACACTGTTTCTTTTTTGCACAACTATGACAAAGAGTGACAAAAAGAAAAAGATATAGTCAAATCACTTTCTACAACATAAGAATAAAAATAAAAAATAAAAATATGAAAAAGAGAAAAAAAAAAACAGTAAATAAGGTTTTCATGTGCTTGTAAGCACTACTCTCCTTATTTTTTAAAAAATATATATTTTTTATTTTCAAGATTGTAAATGTTTTCATGCACGTGTGAGCACTACTCTCCTCATTTTATTATTTTTTAAAATAATTTAATTTTAGTAAATCAAAAGTTTTCATGCACTTGGTAAACACTACTCTCCTTATTGTTGAAGTCAAAGACCCAATTTCAAAGAAACCAAGATAAATAATAACTTCAATCAAAATTTCCTTTAAAAAATTAATATTGTAAAAAATACTATGATTAGACCCATTTTTTTAAAAAAAAAAAAAACAAAACAAAGGAAATATGTATGAAAAAAAAATTTTGGACACTGACTTTTGGATAAAATATGCCAAAAAGAAAATGACATGACGTTGGTATCTTCTAAACTCTTAGAAGGGAAAATCCCTCAAACTTATTCTAATGTTATTTAAGAAATAGCAAAAAAATTAATCTGAGCGAGGATTTTTCATGTGCCTGCACGGAAGTCGAAACCACTCAAAGGTTAACCCTACTCCATCCTCAATTCTAGTACTATAAGGTTGTAGCCCGGTAGAGAGCTTGTGAGTGTGAGTAAAATGCATGATGACGTATAAAAAAATGTACATATAATAGTATAAAATATTCCATATGAATCAAATAAAAAATAATAATTAAGTGAACCAACAAATCATAATAAAATAAGGATAATAGATTTAAAAAAAATGTAACGGCTCAACTCTCTTAAATAATGTTCAATTTTTCCAATGGAGTTGACAAGCTATCGCAACGTGATCGCGACGCGGAGAGGCCAATGTTCTCATTTATTTAGTTTTAAAAAAAAATTAATAGGTTTGAAGTCACCACCAACCATATTAAGGTGTGATTGGTCATTCAAAAAAATAATTTTAAAAAATAGACTACCTAAATTCACGAGATTTAAGTTCAAGAGTTAATTGTGTGTAGCGAACATGTTAGCACCCTACAACACCCATAAACATAAAATGGTTAACCAATTTTATCTTTTAAACTAAATTAATGAAGATTCACGAAACAAAATTTTTTATTTTGTTTTTTTTTCAAATGTTCCATGGTTATCAATTAAAGAAAATAAAACATAAGCATGAATCGATAATTATTGGTGGCATAAAAGCAATTAGAAAAATGAAGTTTATTTTTTTGTTTCAATTTTTTTTATTATTATTATTCATCTCTAGAATATTAAAATACCAATTTTGATAGTTTAATCTTCATCATAAATGTCTAATGAGAAATTTCATGTACCTAAAAATTAATAAATCTATAGAACACTACTCCGTCCGATTTAAAATATGAAATTGTTTATAAATTTAAAAAAAATTATTATTTAAAATTGAAATGGATAATAATAATAATAATTTGTTAGCAACTTAAATATATGCAGATCCTCCTTTTTTTTTTTCTCTGTGACGTCACGTGAAAACCAAAATTTGGCAATATAAGTGTGGGTTATCTTATAAGATTATATGTATGATAAGAATAATAATTAAGTTTAGTGATACCAACTTAAATATGGAAAGCAACACCCTACCTTTCACTTTCTTTAAAAAGAAAAAGGAAAAGAAATAGCTTTCCAAAGACGTGAAACTTCAAAACTTATCCAAACAATTTCATAAAGCTTTAATTGGGGATTCTCTTTTAACCCCTAAACACATTATCCCTTCATCACCCCCTCCCATTAATTAAAGAATAGAAGGATTCTATGAGTTGAGGCTTTCATCTTGACAAGTATTTTATGGTATTTGACAACCATCACACTAGTTGCAACAAATTTACATCATGGTTCTTCGGTAAAAAGTCTTACTCTCTTTTTATGTAAGAATTTTTGCACGCATCTTAAAACATTTTATATGTTTAAAATTGACCGTGTCATATACCAATTACATCATAATAACCAAACATATTATAATTGTAAGATTAGATGATGTCTCTTTGTCTATAAAATATTCAAAACATTATATTCTCTATCAATCAACTATTTTATAGGTAGAATACTATATACCACAAAATTATCCAAAACACAAACGTGAACATTTTTAACACATATCGGACACTACTAATATGATAGAGGTTAAAAGATATATATATAAATCTACAAATACATATATCTATAAATTTAGTTTGACTAAATCATTAAGATTCATATCTATCCTTTTTGTAATAGAATAGCTAATAAAATTGTCAAAATAGTCGGATCGTGCAATCTAAATGTCGATTGGTTATTAACTCACCATGAAACCAATTGTTAATCAATAATTATTCTTGTTTTACCTACAATATGAATGGTTGAATAATATTTCTTTTTTTTCAAATAAATAAACAAACGACACTACTATTCTAATCTTAACCGTATAATTAATGGAAGCGTGAGACAATTTAAAATTTAGACTGCATTGTTTTGAAAAGAATTGGAAGATAATAAATGAGAAGAAGGAAAGGTGTGGTTATTATGGTAGAGAATAATTCAAATCGGATGTGTTGCCAATTAGAATAGAATGGTTTGGTAGGAAAGAATGAAGCAAAAGTTAAAAGGTTAAAGGCTGGCGATGATGCTGAGAGTGAAATAAGAGCACGTGTCAAAGTATTAGAGGGCTGTCCTGTTGTACAGTGACAGCATGTTGATCCAAAGAAATGGGAAAGGAAAAATCGAGTGGGACCAGCTCCGGCGTCGCTGTTGTAACTCCGACGCGGTGGCTTCTTCAGCCGCAATCGTTAGATAGACGTAAATCAATCAATCATTTTAATTCAAACACTTTTACTATTATTGCTTTTTCTTCTAAAATCAGGTCTCAAATTTATTATTATTCTTTTTTCTTTTAATTCCTTTCTTTTCCTTTTATCAATTATGTAACTAAAACCATGTATTAAAAATAAATATTAAATTATAAGTTTTTTTAATCTGCTTAGCTTTTGAATAGATTTTTTAAACCCCTGGAATAGCTTTTCTCTCAACTTATTTTCTATCCAACTTTAATTTTAAATTAAAAAAATTATTAATTCTTGGGAAAATTGTAAAATAAAATAAAAATGGAATGATTAAGATTAAGGTGTATTTCATTTGATACTTACGAAAATGTACAATTTTAGTAATTATCTTTATTGTATCAAAGGATCAAAACTAAAATTTTTAAAGAAATTCAAACCAAATGTCCTTTTATTATTAATACATCTACATGTCATTTCACTTATTCTTGTTTTTACATAACTAAATTTTAGTACAAAGTTCATTGGATGAATTACACCAATTAATCTATTTTTTTTCCTTTGGAACCATTGATAAGATGAAATTAGTAAAATATATATTAACATTTTTTATATTTAAGTTTCTTATATAAAATAATTTTTGATCAAAAACAAATTTTGTTTCTAAATTGAAGAAGAAAAGTAATAAATGAAAGTGAGGCGTAAATTAGTTTGATGTCACGATTTCTTTTTAAAATGGTATAGTATAGGGAGATATATATGTGTGTGGTTCATGTTTTTTCACTCCCTAAATTCTCTCTTTTTTTCCTCTCCCTCTCTCTTCATTCATTTCATGGTTTCAATCTTGTGAATAAAACCATCAAAGGAAGTAAACCTAAAACAATAAAAAAAAAATGCAATAAAACTTTAATTTCATCCTCACACTTTTGTGAACATCAGTTTACCTGTTTCATATTATTAAATGCCACATCAAATTGATTGGTTAAAACATATTTGGTGTCAATATATATATATAATTTCATTAAAGGAACAAATTAAGTATTACAACTTCTAATAGAAAGTGAGTAATAGAAGAAAACAGGAAAATATAAAAAAGGTAAGAATGAAAAAAGGAGAGGTGGAGGGAAGATATATGTGAAGTCAATGACTTAGTTCTGCAAGCCAACACCTTGCAACTCCGTGGCCCACAAGTAACGGACACGCTTCACAATTCGTATGCCTAATCTAAATTAACACATTATTATTAATACCCTTTTTTTTCTTTTTAATTTGCTGTCTTAATTCAATTTTAATTTTCCTACTTATAACCATTTATATTAATATTGTTTACATTCAACTTTTAAGTCATCAATTTAGGTCATTTTGAATTTAATTTTAAGTGACTTCATTTTTTTTTTTAACAATTGTAAATATAAAAACTAAGATATGGAACCAAAATGAGATACATAACAAATAACCACTAGAAATAAGACATTGTTCAATAACATATATTTTTATTTAAACCATATATTTCAATTACTTCTCGAAAAAAAATAAATATTTGGATAACAACTTCTATCATTTTGTACTGAAAACAAGAAAAATATCAATATATTTCAATAAATTATAAAGTTATATAATTATATTAAATAAATAATTTAATTAATAGAGGAGATGTGGGCCCATGAAGTATAATGTGACGTCATTATCCTTTTTATAAAGAAAGAAAAGAGAAAAGAGAAAAGGTGTGCGGAGTACGACATAGAGCCGAGTCGAGTCTTTTCCAATTCCTTCTATAAATACGCGGCCCTTCATCTTCCCCTCCTTTTTAATACTCTTCCCTTTCTCTTCTCTTCCATCTCCAATGGCTGACGAATTTCAAGAATCCGATCTTTTTTTCTCCGATCCTCGCGATCACTGCCGTCACCTCCGCCGTGACGACGACGACTTCTTCAACTTCAACTTCAACTCCAACTCCAACTCCCGCCGCGGAGTCCTTGCCCCACCGCGAACGAAATATCACCACCGAACCATGCGCGACGCCTGCGTCCGTCTCTCCAAGAAGGAAATCTCCAGGTCGCTTCCGGTTAGAATTCCGGAAAGAAACCTCCACAGGACGTTGGAGGAAGACGATGACATGGACGAAGACGAAATAATTCCACCGCACTTAGTGGCGGAGCGACGAGTTGCCAGAAAAATGGCGTTCTCCGTTTGTACCGGCAATGGACGGACGCTGAAGGGACGAGATTTGAGCCGAGTAAGGAATTCGGTTCTTCGCCTGACTGGATTCTTAGAAACCTAATCAATCGCAACGAAAAACGAACGACGGCCGGCGATCGGATGATCATTTCCGATCTCTTTTTTTTTTTCCCTCAAATTAAAGAGGAAGGCGAAAAAGCTTCTTCCTCAATGAAAATTTAATTATAATTTGGGGATTTGAATTTTACCAAATAATTATCAAAACTGAAATTGTATTTTTTTTTTTTAATGTTATAAGAAAAAACAAAGATGAATTAATTAAATTTTGAGCCGAGGAGGGATTTAATTAAATTAAATTAGTGAAGCTTAATTAATTAGAGGGTGTGAAGTTTTGATTTTTGGCTTTGTGTCCTAATTATAGATTACTTCTTCATTACGGCTATTTTAAACATTCATTTTAGTCTTTCCCTTTAATTAATAATTATTATGTTAATTCTAGTTTTATAGTTCTTTTTTTTGTTAAATTTGTTTACCAAATTATATTATATTCATTACTCAATTTGATAGTTTTAAAATAGAAGTAATATTTAGGTGTGTGGATAAGATTTTAAATGTGAAAATGTTTACAAGTTTTGGGAATAAAAGTCAAATACTTTTTAATGTCAAACTTAACTTAAGCATCTTAGTTGTATGACAAACGATTATTAAAGGTGGTTGAAATGAGATATATTCTCGAATTGATTTTTCTTTTTGAGGTTGAATATATAAATTTACGACTTTTTGTTTGATACTAGAATATATATCTTAAAAGTAGTGAGGAATGGGATGTTCGAGCTTTTAGATTGAATCATGTTTGTTGATTATGTTGTAATAATTCTGAAAAGATAATAGGCTTTCCTAATTTTAATAACGAGATTACAAATGAGAATCAAAGGTAGGCATGCACTCCTCCACCCATTGTTGTACAACTCAACAAAATCGTATATGAGATTTTTACTATTCCTTATCATTTAATTTTTTTCGAAATTATTGGATCTTTTCCTTGTTCAAGAATTATGCTCCCTTCTAGCATTCCATCTCAAAAATGGATTAGAACCAACTCAATCTCGTTTTAAATCATTTGGAATTTGGACTCTTCTACGACATATTTATTTACTTATTCTCTCTTCCTTTTTCCATCTTATTCCATTCGATCATTCTTTTAAGTACGTCAATTTAATCGTTTTAAAATTTTAATTTTTTATCGGTCAAAATTAGAATATGAAATCTTTGTGTTTTTCTTCTCTCTATATCATAATGATGCATCAAAACCTTTATCATAGTAAGGATGAATCCATATTATTAGGGTTTATACATTATAAAGGGAGAGAGAGCTTTGAATTTGGTCAATCAATAATCATGAGAGAAGAAGCTAAAATTTGAAGTTTTAATAACCGAAGAAGGGGGCTTTTTTTGAGTGGGTCCCAATAGGATTAAATGAATGGTGACGTGGAATAATCAGAGGCCATCCATTGAAGAATAAAAAAGAAATATTTTTTTATTGGTTGCATGGGAAAAGATAAAAGAAATTAAAAGAAAAAGGAGAGTGGTTTCGTGATGAAGCGTTGGACGTTTGTTTAGTTCCGTTTTATTGGAAAGAAGCGAAGAGAGATTAATGACGTGGCATCCTTCTCCACATTTAAATTAAATTTAACTTTAAAAAAAAAAAAAAAAGAATTGTAATAAATGAACTGCCTTTTCATTTTTCATTCTTTTTTTATTTTTTTTAGTTCAACCTTATCTCAAGTATTGTTTCAATTATTTGAAAACTCATTGTATGAATCTGAGGTTAGAAGTTTCATTCTACCACTCCCTATGTTATATATTAAAGAAGAAGAAAAAACAGTTTGTGTTTTCAAAAAGGAATTATAGATAACATCCTTGAATTTTGTAGGTTTTTTTTTTTTATAAAATGACACTAAATTTTCAAGAGCTTAATTGGTATCCTTAGTCTTTAAAAGATATCATTACCTTTAATATATGTTTTAAAAATACTTGTTAAAGTATCAAAAGCTATATTGATAGAATTAACTAAAAGAACTTGTAGGGTTAATTTAGTGATAAAATCATCACAAAAAGTGCTCTCACCAACGCCAAAAAGATGTTTTCCCTCCTTAAATTACTTGGAGGATAATTTTTCAACTTTTTTGTTCTTTTCTACAAGGGTATTATACAAAATTAAAGAATTGTTTTCAAATTAAGAATCGAGCACGAAAAATAAGATCATGAAACTTGAAAACAAAGGAAACAAGAGCTTGGATTTATGGATAAGTAAAGTTTATAAACTTACATATGTAGAAAGAAAGTTATGGGTGCAAAAAGCAAAACTTATAAGCTTAATTAAAATAAATAGGCTTCCTTTTTTTTTTGTGAAAAAATAAAAATAGACCTAAACATATTCATAATCAAACCCTCTCGTAAGAATTAACAAAAGAAAAATTGCAAATAACAGCACAGACAATGTTCCAAATTTTCGCATGAAGAAAAAAGTGGTATTTTACAATGAAGTCACAAACTTGTGAAAAATTCAAATCAATCCACAAAAAAACCAAAATGGCTCTTTTTGGAAATAGTAAGTGTTGCTTTCACTCAAAACAAAATATAAGAGGAATTAAAGCAATGTTTAGCCAGGGAGAGAGAGTTGCTTGTTGGTTTAAGAAATGTGCATGTAATAAGGTTTCACATTTATTGTCTTCCTTTTCTTAAGCAGCAAGATTAAAGAATTGCACATAGAAATTTCTGTTTCACTTGCCATATATCACAACCCCAATTGATTACATGTGCTGTTATTGATGGAACATTTATATCCAAAAAAAGAAGTTATCAATAAAGCAAAGGATCTGAAGCAATGAGGGAGTAAATTTATTTCTATAACTGATATTTCAAGAACACGATTGATTAGGCAACATCTGAAGCAATAGTGGGGAGTAAATTTATTTCTATAACTGATATTTCAGAAGATGATTGATTAGGCAACATTTGGACTCACAGATGATAGTTGAAGCAATGGAAAAGCAACATGTTGCAACATAGCCAAGACGCGCAAAACTGTCCAAGATGAACTGCTATGAACTCTTGTTGGCTCTAGAATCAAATCAAATATCAGTCTAAGAATAACAATGAGTTGCAAGAACAAATGAGAATGTAGATACTCACATTCAAATAAAAATAAAATGGAGTGGTTTATCTACAACAGAGGCCCCATGTCTTGTCAAGCAATCAAAAGGATCTGCTTAAATACCGATCATCGTCTTCCTTTACGGAATGGCAAGGGATCCCTGTGCTTATTTGGTACATAAGCAAATTGGCTGAAGTCCATTGCAGAAGTAGACCTTCAATGGAATTGGAAAACAAGTCCAAGATGATGAGTCTAGAACAAGTAAAATGTCCATGATCTCAAGATAGGGTGTATGTTTTACCTATTGGTTTTGCTGTTCTGAACATCTTTCAAAGGGGCTCGAAGACCACTCGCTCGAGACCCCGAAGCGAATCGAAACGATGATATTACTGAAACAAATCGTTCCATTGATTTCTCTGCTATGTCTGAGTAATGACTTAAATGAGAAATGTTGGATCCAAATTTCCCTTCTTCAGTTTTTGTCTCCAGTACTGTTTCATCTAATTTATAAGAACACAACTTAAACTCGAGGAGGAAAAAATATATATATTAAAAGAAAAACATAAAAGTGGTCTGGAAGGATTTCACATCTCTAAGGGCATAATTATATCAGCTCAAACGAACGTTTTCAACCCAGTCCCCAAAAATCTCGATTGTGTGCAATAATTTTTTCCTAAACACTTACCATGATCGGGCTGCACTGTATCCTTGCACAAATGCTTAGTTTTCACATTGTCCTGAAAAGATATCAACGATTAGTATGCAGACCAATTTTTAATAAAAGAGTAGCATAAAAGGACATACCATTTGAATGCTTTCATTTGGAGAGGCTTTCCTTTTAGTGATTGTACTGTCACAAGAATTGCTAATAAAAGAGGCAACCTCGGGGGTGGTTATCTCATGGATAGCTACAGCTGCATTTTTCTGGTCAGCAAGTTTTTGGTTTTTTTCATGTTCATCATTGCTTTCTGGCTTATGCTTGAAGTAAGAACTCCTTATAATGACCCTTTTGTTGTCTTTCCTCACTTTTTCTCCAGCTGTATCAGAAAATTTCTCACAATCGGGTCTCTTATGCAGAGTTGCACAAGGCTTATGAATTGATTGAGTGTGTTGCTGTAGTAAAATATGCTCCGCTTC